>NW_027427957.1:0-1587 GCF_003597395.2 Chelonoidis abingdonii | reverse complement strand
AAAAGGAAGTATTTTTTCACACAATGCATAGTCGATCTGTGGAACTCCTTGCGAGAGGATGTTGTGAAGGTCAAGAAAATAACAGAGTTCAAAAAAGAACTAGATAAATTCATGGAGTATAGGTCCATCAGTGGCTATTGCCAGGATGGGCAGAGGTGTCCCTAGCCTCTGCTTGCCAGAAGCTGGGAATGGACAACAAGAAATGGATCACTTGATGATTACCTGATCTGTTCATTCCCTCTGGGGCACCTGGCATTGGCCATTGTTGGAAAAGAGGGTATTGGGCTAGATGGACCTTTGGTCTGACCCAGTATGGCTGTTCTTATGTAAAGCCTGTAAGAGCAGGCATTAGGGGAGGGATGAGGTGATTGGGCACAGCAATTTTTAAGGGGAATGTGAAGGATGAAAAATTTTACTGTATAATATAGTTGTTGACTGGTGATTAGCATATGCATGAAAATGCGCTGCCTCAGTTTCTCCATCTGTAAAATGGGAATAATGATGAAAAGCACTTTATAAGAGCTAGGTATTATAATTTTAATTTCATAATGACTGTAGCAACGTATTTTTATTAATAGGAAAAACATCTAGAGCCCAAGAGAGTTATTCTTTTGTGTCATTACATTAAAATAATAAACTAACTAAACAGTTATCACCAGGAACATGGCCTAGCTCCATGTTCATATAGCACTTTGGCCTTGTCTCCACTAGCGCAATTTATCGTGTTATATAAAACATTTATTCCCCAACTGAAATGCACTTGGCATCCACACTCAAAAGTGCTTCAATCAGTCTCCATAGGGACTAAACAGACTGATGGAGGATGGATCTTTCCAGACAATTGTTCCAGAGCCAGTGTGGACAGGAGAGCCTTCAAAAGCAACCTCCCACCACAGGAGGTGGTAAGAGCCTCTTTTCCCAGCAACTCACCACAGCTGCCTCATTCACTGAGTTCACTATAATTTGCTGGCTAAGTCTCCTTTCTGCCACACACACCCTTGTCTTGACCCCTTCAGCTATGCCCCACAAGGATTCCCCAGGGCCGGATTTCCATTTAGGCACAGAAGGCACATGCGTAGGAGGGCCAGCATTCCAGGGGCACCTAAAAATTAAAACGGGTTAAAAGGGTTTTTGTTTTTTAAAACGGAAAACATGTAGGCCAGGGGAGTGCTGAAGATGCTGTGCCTAGAAGCATGTAAAGTGTAAATCCGGCGCTGAGCATCCCCTACCTGGATGTGTCCCTGCTGACCATGACCTCCACGTTATTCATCCCATCCCATCCCTTGGGGCTCACATACTCAATCAGCGAAGCAATGGGGCATGACTAGCCACCAGCTGCGGGATGCTGACCCGCTAGGTGACGACTATCAGCGGGGCGAGCGGGGAGTTGTGCCCCATATCCCTGCCCCACTCCCAAGGCCCAGCCAGCCACACAGCCGCGGGTAGGTGCCTGTCGCTGCCCCAACCCCACAGGGCCGCCAGCGCCTCACCAAACCCCCATTCATTCCCCACGCAGGCAAGCGCGGCTAAACCCAGCACTAGGCCCCGACCGACCCAGTCGTGACTCCGCCCCCCCTCCCGCGGCCC
>NW_027427956.1:0-1202 GCF_003597395.2 Chelonoidis abingdonii | reverse complement strand
GCGGGATATGATAGAGGTCCTTCACACCACTCATGCTTTGATCTAAGTGCATAAGGAAGTGTTATTTACCCCTTCTCATAACATAAGATCTAGAGGGTCACCCAATAAAATTAATAGGTTGCAGGTTTAATACAAAGAAAAGGAATTACTTCACCACACAACAGTCATCCTTGTAGAACCCATTGCCAGGTGATGATGTGAAAGCCAAAAGTATAACTGGGTTAAAAAGATTAAAAAGCTCATGGAGAATAAGTCCATTGATGGCTATTAGCCAAGACGGTGAGGAATGGAACCCCATGCTTTGGGGGTTTGTGGCAGGGGGCTGCTGCAAACACACCTAATCAGCCCCTGTTACAATCAAGAGATAGATTGGGGCTGGCTGAAAAGTCTTGTATCTGCCTAGTGACTGGAAACACCTGCCAGCCTGATAGGCAGGAGCTACAAATGCTGGGAAGGTGCTAAAAGGAGGGAGGCAGCCAGAGAAGGAAGTGGTTACTGACCCAGACTGCGGTAGGTGAGAAATCTGTAAGGACTGTATTTATTTGGACACTGGTGGTGGGAAAACAAAACACTTATAGAATAAAGGACACAGATGTTGTATAGAGCCGACATCTCCCTGGACATGCCTGTGGCCCGGGCCGCTTCCAGTAGCTCCCATTTGCCGGGAACAGCGAACCACGGCCACTGGGAGCTGCGGGCAGCCGTGTCTGTGGATGGTCAGTGTAAACACTGTCTCATGGTCTGCCAGTGGATTACCCTGACAGGCCGCAGGTTGCCCACCACTGCTCTAAAGCCTGCACCACTTCCAGCGCAGAAGTGAATGTTGCAGGATTTGGGGGTGGATTGCCATATGCCCAGGTCATGGGCTTTTTGCAGCCAGGGAAGGTTCCCAGAGGTGGGTCTGACGTGGCTTCGGGAGCAGCCTCTGCAGGCGAAAAATAAGTCCTGTCCCTTCCCAACCTGGCCAGGCCTAGCAGCGGGAGCTTGGAACATGGTAGGAAGCCCCGTCTGGGGCGCCCCCAGCCCTGCCCTTTCCTACAATAGCCAGATTTCACAGGGAGAGATCAGATTTCACAGTCTGTGATGCATTTTTCACGGCCATGAATTTGGTAGTGCCCTAATCATATTGCTACACTGTACTTGCATCCCTTCCACTTCCTGTTGATGATCAAAGCAGTGTTAAAAAAACAAAAAAACAAAAA
>NW_027427955.1:0-2300 GCF_003597395.2 Chelonoidis abingdonii | reverse complement strand
GGGTTAAGAAGCTCAGGTAACCTGGCTGACACCTGACCCAAAGGACCAATAAGGGACAAGGTACTTTCAAATCTTGGTGGCAACAAGGCTTTTGTTTGTTATCTTTGTTTTGGGGCTCTTGGGACTAAGAGGGACAGGACATCAATCCAGGCTCTCCAAATCTTTCTGAACTAGTCTCTCATATTTCAAACTTGTAAGTAACAGCCAGGCAAGGCATGTTAGGTTTAACTTTGTTTTCTCAACTTGTAAATATTCCTTTTTGCTAGAGGATTTACCTCTGTTTGCTGTAACTTTGAACCTAAGGCTAGAGGGGGTTCCTCTGGGCTCTATGAATCTGATTACCCTGTAAAGTTATTTTCCATCCTGATTTTACAGAGATGATTTTTACCTTTCTTTCTTTAATTAAAAGCCTTATTTTTAAGAACCTGATTGATTTTTCCTTGTTTTAAGATCCAAGGGGCTTGGATCTGGACTCACTAGGAATTGGTGGGGGAAAGGAGGAGGGATGGTTAAATTCTCCTTGTGTTAAGATCCAAGGGGTTGGACTGGTGTTCACCAGGAACTTGGTGAAGAAGTCTCTCAAGACTATCCAGGGAAGGGAGTTAGTATTTGGGAGTGGTGGCAGCAAAACCAAACCTAAGCTGGTAATTCAGTTTAGGGGTTCACATGCAGGTTCTCATATCTGTACTCTAAAGTCCAGAGTGGGGAAGGAACCTTGACAGGTGCCTATTACTTCCCACACCCGTCCTGATTTTTCACACTTGATCACCCTTTCTGATCACCTTAACTGGAATTGAAGCAAACTAGAAAAACATGGTGTTTGGGAACTCATTTTTGAGCACATTCATTCACAAATGGTAGACACTGCTGAATATTCAGTTTTGAGAGTGTGCCACTATTAATGTAAAAATTCAGCAGTCAGTGAATATAAAAAAAATTCGTGTTGAAGTATTCCATATTCTGTACAATTTCCTTTGATAAGTGCCTTTGGAGAATTCTGTACATGTATTATGCTCTTATCTCAAACACATTAGCTGGTAAAATAATTGAAACACTCCCGTGGAGTGTATTTATAAGTTCTTTCTATATTCATTTTTCTTCTTTTCCTCCTTAACCTTTTTCATATTTGCTGACACATATTGTGGGCCTATGCTTTTACCATATCACGATCAAAAATTCCCTTCGAGTGCCTTTCAATAGTATTTTTGGTTATAATACTCATTTTTGTCAAGATTCATTCACTCTTTATTTTGTCTTTCAGGTACTCTATAGCATAGATGATTATAGTACCATCATTCTAGCCATAGGCCTCTATCAGTGCCCTCTGAAAGGTCTCTCTCAATGCCCTAATGAAATGCACTCACGGGAACATTGGTGATATAATCAAGAGAATCTAGTTCAGAGTAATGAGAAGTATCAGATTTTTCCAAGGGGAAGGGGAGAAATTATCTTTTTCTGACTAAGCCTTTGAAATGAATATGATGCCCTTCAGAAACAAACAAACAAAAAACCCAGAAAAAATCCCAAAAATTTAGCCTACGCACTCAAAGATGGGGAATTCTGATTTAGTCCTTTCTTTCTGGGAACTGTATTTTCCAGACTTGATGTCCATTGTTAGCAGTAGATGATAATGTCACCAGCAAGTCTAAATGAAATCTCATGTTTCACTCAGCCATTGTGCCAAGGTATTGCAACAAATGTGATATACATTCATTCACTCTCCTGAGGCATCTTACAATACTGATTGTATAATAGGGTGTCATGGGAGGCCCCGGCATGTTGAGCAGGGCATGGGTGGCAAGTTTGTAGAAATTTTGGTGGTGCCCAGAACCCGCTCCCCAACTCCATCCCCACCTGCTTAAGGCTCTGGGCGGGGTTTCAGGGGGGAGGTCTGGGGTGCAGGTTCTGGGCTGGGGATTAGGGTTCAGGAGGCGAGCAGGATTTGGGATGGAGTTTGGGTGCTGGGTGCAGGCTCCGGGCTGAGGCAGGGGGTGGGTGTGCAGGCTTTGGGACAGAGTTTGGGTGCAGGCTCTGGGCTGGGGGTGGGGGTGTAGGAAGGGGTGACGGGTGCAGGCTCTGGGAGGGAGTTTGGGTGCTGGGTGCAGGCTCCAGGCTGGGGCAGGGGGTGGGTGTGCAGGAGGGGTGCAGGCTTTGGGACGGAGTTTGGGTGCAGGCTCTGGGCTGGGGGTGGGGGGTGTAGGAAGTGGGAGGTGGTGCACGCTCTGGGAGGGAGTTTAGGGATAGGAGGGAGTGCAGGGGTGAAGGTTGTGGGACTGAGGATGAGGGTTTCATGATGTGGG
>NW_027427954.1:0-3206 GCF_003597395.2 Chelonoidis abingdonii | reverse complement strand
CTGTGGAGCAATTTAATGTAACTTTAAAATCTAAGATGTGCACATATTTTACATCCCACAACTTTTCACTACATTGATGTGTTACCAGTATTTATAAAGAATTACAATCAAAGCTTTTACAGAACTATATGCGCCAGAGCTCCTGATGCGAAAAATGGTTTATGAAAAATGTTTTGAGATGAACCAGGTTCTTGTCCCTTTTAGAAAAGGCAACCATGTGAGACTATCTAAAACCAAAGGAGTTTTTAAAGAGGTTATGAACAAATGTTTAACTTGAAATATTTTTAGTGGATGAAAATTTACCCAAGAGACAGAGACTGTATATCAATTAAAAGATTTTAGGGGGTCTAACAGTTACCGGATCTTTTGACCCTGAAGAATTACAAAAAATTAACCCCAAACAGGACAGTATTTAGAAGCTTGAACGTGTTCAAACTGAGAAAGGAAAGGGGAGATAAAAGTGGCTACCAGAGAAATGGCTGGGTGGCCCAAGAGCCATTCAGCAGAAGCTTCTCCACTCTGAGACATTTAAATGTGGGGGAAAAAAAATAGTCCTGCAAAGAGAAAAAATGAGCTATGGGGTTTTTTACCTGTTTTTGCCCCACAAGGCCAGCTCTAGGTTTCACCCCCAAAACACCAGCTTGAACTTTACAATATAGCTAGTTGGGCCTTTGAATCTGCTGGGTGTTTGGGAGGTGGTGTTAGTGGAAATACAATACCTGCACAACTGGAACAGTATCAATAAAAACAATCAGTGATAGCCACAGGCAACAGAATGGGGGTCTTGTAATTGTCTACCGTGAAATACTCACTATACCTCAGACACTGTTGAAATACTCACTATACCTCAGACACTGTTGCCATGATTTATACCCAAAAAGTGGCATGTAATATATCATTGGAAAACTAATGCTTCACTGATCATTAATATTCTTGCATGTTATATGTATGAAGTGTGTATGAAGAGCTATGGATATGTGCCAAATTATGTTCTTAAAATGTGTTTGTCAAGCAATACATAAACCCAGTCTGCCCTAGATAATGGAATGTGAATTTGCTTGGATGACCAGCCTGACTGTCAGGCAGAGTCAATAAAGGGACATTTACATAAAAGGTAAACAAAGCCATCAAGCTAAAAAGGGGCGACAGTAACAACTCAACCGTCACCAGCAGGGGAGCAAAAGTACTTTATCTGAGAATACATTTCAATGGGTTAGTGGACTATAAAGACAGGGGATCTGAACCTCAAATAAAAAGTAAGTGAATCTACTGATTGTATACACTATACCCTGTACTATAAAATGTATCAAGTATGGTCTTTTATGACACACTCATGCTCCTAGAAAGTCCTAACTACATACAAGCAGCAGAGATCCAGACTAATACGGCTACCCATCTGATACCTAACTACATACACTCGTCTTTTGAGATAATTAGTCTTGAGCTGTGTTTGTGTACTAAAGAAATTTGAGGTTGTCCCCATCATAGGGTCCTGCATTCTTTTTCAATAACAGGTGACACAAAAGCAAGCCATATCTCAATATTTTTTTTTGTGAGAGGGACAGGACCGCCCGGGCCCCCCAGCTATCCCCGTGAGAGTTTCTCGGGGCCCCTGGAGCAGGGTCCTTCACTTGCTCTAGGGGGCCCAGAAAACTCTTGCGGGACCAGGGCCCCTGGAGCTTCTTCTGCTCCGGGTCTTTGGTGGCGGGGGTTCTTCCGCTCCAGGGTGGAAGGGCCCCCCGCTGCCAAATTACCGCCGAAGTGGGACCTGCTGCAGAAGTGCCTGGTCTTCAGCGGTAATTTGGAGGTGGGGGGCTCCCGCCATGGGTCTTCAGGGCACTTCGGTGGCAGCAGGGGCGGCTCCAGGCCCCAGCACGCCAAACACGTGCTTGGGGCAGCAAGCCGTGGGGGGCGCTCTGCTGGCGCCATGAGGGCAGCAGGCAAGCTGCCTGCGGAGGGTCCGCTGGTCCTGTGGTTTCGGAGGACCTCCCTCAGGCACACCTGCGGCAGGTCCACCGAAGCCGCGGGACCAGCGGACCCTTTGCAGGCAAGCCCCGGAGGCAGCCTGGCTGCTGTGCTTGGGGCGGCAACATTCCTAGAGCCGCCCCTGGGCAGCAGATCCCAGAGCGGAAGGACCTCCTGTAGCCGAATTACTGCCGAAGCGGGGGCCCTCTGCCGCCAAAGACCTCAGGCCCCCTGAATCCTCTGGGCAGCCCTGGAGAGGGATACAAGAGACGATGAATAGTTGGGGTCAAATATCTCTATTCTGGTCTGTGACTGTTGTCTGGAGAGAGAAATGCTATGGTGTTGGATGGGAAAAATATAAACTTGTACATAACCATGCAGACAGATGCCAGAATTAGGTACTGGAAAGATCTATATACAATTTTACCTCTATGAATTTATTTGACCCTTTCCCTGCAATATCTCCCATCTGTCATTTTCCTAATCTTTTCTCTGAACAGGGTGCAGCCCTATCTAAAATTTTTGACATCCTGATGACAATAATATACAAGCTCTCCCTGCAAGTCAAATGTCTTATATTGGCTGTCCTGATACTAGTTTAGAAATCCTACATTCACCCCAGGCCCAAAGCATGTAAGACTGAGGTTCATGACAAACTTTTAGACAGGCATTCAACTTGGATTTTTTGATGCCAAATCTATGTGACAGTCTAAACACTCTTTGGACCTACGGTATAGACTCCAGCTAGGGCATCTTAGCTGTACACCCACACTGTTTGCACATGTTGCGCTCAAGCAAAGGCAGTACCAAAAGCTGCAAACATGGCTCTGGCTGTCTAGCATGTGGCAAAACTCACAATAATTTCTTGCACCAAACAACTTTTTCAAATCCAGAACCCCATAATAATCCTCAGTGTGCAGCAGGCTGAAAGAAGTTTCAGGATACCCTGTTTTTTTAAAAAACCCACCCCTCCTATCTTCACATAAAGCACCGGTTGTATGTTGACTTGTACATGCTGTTCAAACACTGCTATATTGCTGATCATGGTCTTTTTTTGATCTGACCAACCAGGTTTCTTATGCAGTTCTTGCCTGGTCTAACTGTGGCACAGGGCCTGGGGTAGCGGTCATAGAATCATAGAATATCAGGGTTGGAAGAGACCTCAGAAGGTCATCTAGTCCAACCCCCTGATCAAAGCAGGACCAACCCCAACTAAATCATCCCAGACAGGGCTTTGTCAA
>NW_027427953.1:0-1425 GCF_003597395.2 Chelonoidis abingdonii | reverse complement strand
CCCCCCGAACTCTCCCCTCCCCCACCCACGCTGGGCCCTTCTCACCTTCAGCTCCGCGTCCTGGGCCTTGAATTCCTCGTCCTCGTCCGAGTCGCAGTCGGGGAACTGGTAGATGCTGATGGCGTTTTCCTCCAGCTCCTGCCGGATCTGGGGGTGTTGGGGGGGGGGGAAGCGTCATCCCAAAATCCTCATGAGCAACACAGACCCATCCCCCACCCCTGTGGGAAAAGCCAGGGGCCTGGGGGTTCAGCAGGGATGGGGGGGGGTCACCAGGGAAATCAAGGTACAGGAAGATGTGGTTGGGGATCGGGGGAAATTGGGGTATGGGATGATGTGGGCTGGGATTGGGAGAAAATTGGGATACATGGAAGGAAATTTGGGGTGCAGAGGGATGTGGGGTTGAGCAGCAAATTTAGGGTGTGGGGGTGTGGCTTCGAATTGGGAGGGATTTGGGGTGCAGGGGGAGGGGATTTCCATTGAGGAGGGATATGAGGGTGCAGGGAAGGGGGTTGGGATTGGAAGAAATTTTGGGTGCAAGGAGAGAAATCTGGGGCAGGCTGTGAGGACTGGGGAGGAATTTGGGGTGCAGGGGGCTGTGACAATCATGGGGAATTTGGGGTGCATGAGGAGGGTTGGGGATATGGGTTGGGATGGGGCACTATTTGGGGTGCAGGGGGATATGGGACACGGGCTGGGGAAGCCTGCCCCCCTCCAGAAGCCCCCCCCAACTCTCACCTTCTCCTTCATGGCCCCCACCTCCCGGGGGGTCAGCGCGTCGGCTCGGCCGATCACCGGCACGATGTTCACCTTGTGCTGCACGGCCCGCAGAAACGCCACGTCCAGGGGGCGCAGCCTGGGGGGGGGCGGGGAGTGAGGCACCCCCAAATAGCCTCTGTGCCCCCCACATCCCTCCAGTGCCCCCCACCATCCCTCAGCCCACCAAGGGTCCCTATATGCCCCTAGCACCCCCACATCCCCAAGTGACCCCCAAATAATCCAGTGTCCCCCGGTGCCCCAAGATGACCCCCCCCAGTACACCTCCAATCTCCAGCACCCCATGTGACCCCCCTCCCAGTGCCCCAATGCACCCCAAAGCTCCCCTGCCTTGTCCCAGCCCCCACAACCACCAGTGCCCCCCACCCCGTCATGACACCCCCCCCAGGCCCAGCAGCCCCCTGTACCCATGGCCGAAGGGTGAGAGGAAGTAGAGGCAGCAGTGCACCCGTCCATCTGTGATGTTCTTCCGGTTCAGCCCGCTCTCGTCCCGGAAGAACTGCTCGAACTGTTGGTCAATATAGTCCACTATGGACCCCCAGCTGGGACCAGCCCAGGGGAGCAGAGGAGAGGAGGGTTAGTGTGGGTCTCCCACAATGCACTGCTCCACCAGCCTCCCTCCAGGCCCAAATTGCCCCTCTCCCCCCCCCC
>NW_027427952.1:0-1858 GCF_003597395.2 Chelonoidis abingdonii | reverse complement strand
CCTGCTCCTCAAAAATCAGACAATAATAATCAAATCATATGGTAGCCCATTTTACAAATACCATCCTTCACCACGCAAAAAGACCTTTGTAAAAGCTTGTGTCAAGAGACAACCCTTGCAATATGGCCATTAAAAAGCAAACAAAGTAAAAAACAAACCTCACCACTCACACAATCATGGGTTGTTCTGGACTATGGGATAATTCAAAGTCTGAGAGCCTCTCTGAGGCCACCTTTGCCACTAGCTTCTCTTTTATACAAGAGAGACTCCAGTCCAAGCACCTCTGCTACTAGCAACTGCAGCTGAATGGCACAGAAAGGGGGGCACTGTCTATTTATGGTTTCATAAAACATATTAAACTCCATCTGGACACCAAATGGTAGCCATTTAACCAGTGCAGAAGCCAAAGCACTGATGTCACCCTGTTTATCTTTAGAAAAGCTGTAAAAATGCCTTCACGTTTTTCTGAAGCATCTGCTCTTTACTAGTACTACCCACTCTGATTTAAATTCTCTCTTGGCCTCTACCAAGAGGTACCTGACTACTCCCATCTTGGGATCATTTTGCATTCAGCCTCACTCTCGGTTCTTGCTTTCTTCTTGCATTGGCTGGTGCCCCAGAGTACAGGACACTCACGATCATAGCCTCATAGAATTCAGGAGGAAACAGGTGGCCATGAGTCATCCACCTAGTTTCCTCTCTACATAATACCTTTAGGGTGAAATGGAGCAAAGATAAACAGGTAGCCTGAATAAAGTCCAATGAGCTTCCTGCCCTTAGACTAGAACTTCTTTGGCTTATGTTTGCTTGACTTGCATTTCTTAGTGTTGTAAGAGTGTCATGGAGCAGAGATTGTCCATCTCTTGCACGACTCACTTGGCTTCCTATTTAAACACTTCAGTTTCTCTATATGCCCTACTGAAGTTCACCTGACAACACACCAGGTGATAAGTTTTGAGCACAAAAAACTGTATAGAGAAGGCTGCTCCTGAAGTTCTAAATGCTGCCCATTAGCACTATATAGTTCAGGAAGAAACTCTGAACATTTTGGAGACCTCCCTCACAGCTGCCTTTAGGTCATGATGTGACCTATGTAACAACTCTGATTCTATTTCTAGAGTCACAACTGGTAAGAGAATCCTTTCATGAAAGCTGATAGAAAACCTTCTCATGTGACAACGTGCTATATTTTCCTTCATCACTTTTCTGAAAACAGCCACTTTCTAAATTCAACCCTCAACCCTTTCCTTGGCCACTCCTGTTCATCCCATTGTTCCTCAAACCTAGCTTAACCTTGCACCAGTGCCACTGAGCAACTCTGGAGTAAGCTCAGGGAACAGGCAGACTTCCTACACTACAAATTAATTCTATATTCCTTGTTAATTTCAACTGAACTGCTGCCTTAACTCATAAGTTCACCTCGCCCCTTATCTCATCTCCACTTTTTATATCCTCTAGTAACTCTGCCCTTGACAACCTGACATTTGACCATATCTGTAACTACCATCCCATTTCCATTCTCCATTCTGCTTTCAAGCTTCTTAAACATGCTCTCACTCACCACCTTGATTTCCTCTCCTCCAATTCCCTATTAGCACACTGCAATTTTGCTTTCACTCCCTTCCCTCCACCAAGACTGCTCTCATCAAAAGGTAACCCATCATCTACTGCCACTGAAGTCCACAGGCCTCTTCTCCATTCTCACACTTCTCAGCCTATGCACTGGCTCAGAAACAGCTTATCATTCCTTCTTCACAGGACACTGCCCATCACTTGTCCCCCCTCTCTTCTCCCCCCACCACATACTTTGTTTCAAAAAAATACCTGTTCTCACCCTACCTCTCCAATCTTTCCTTCA
>NW_027427951.1:0-1155 GCF_003597395.2 Chelonoidis abingdonii | reverse complement strand
CGTGAAACCTTAAATTAGAATGAACAAATGAAGACTTAGCACAGCACTTCTGAAAGGTTACTGACGCCTGGGCTAGCTTATGCACATACTCCACGAACTGAGCATTTGAGCTTGTTCCAGAATCCATGATGCGCCTATGTTGTGAAAACTGAAATGCTCAAAATAGCACATGGATGTGAATGGACACAGGGTGCTAAAATTAAATTAACCCAGGGGGTCTCAAACTGGGGGTCAGGACCCCTCAGGGGGATCACGAGGTTATTACTGGGGGGTCATGAGCTGTCAGCCTCCACCTCAAAACCCGCTTTGCCTTCAGCATTTATAATAGTGTTAAATATATTTAAAAAAATGTTTTTAATTTGGGGGGGGGTTGCACTCAGAGGTTTGCTATGTGAAAGGGGTCACCAGTACAAAAGTTTGAAAACCACTGAATTAACCCCTCTGGAATGTGTGTGGGGGGGCGAGAATCTCCCTTGGTAGGGCTGGGAAGGAGGTAGGTGGTGTAGGATATTGCTCTTCTCACGTGATCCCTCCCCCACGGAAAAGATAAAAGCTTGGCCCTTGGTGTTAAATAGCCATCTGCAAGCCTCAAACTGCTGAATGAGCTTTAGGGTAGGGAAGACTGTGCCTCCCCGAACAGCCTGGCCCTGCCCCCTATCCAACCCCCATCCACTTCCTGCCCCACGACTGCCCCCCTCAGAATCCCTGACCCATCCTGCTCCTTGTCCCCTCACCGCCCCCCTGAGACCCTCCCAACCACCACCCCAGGTCCCCACTCCCCACCAACCTCCCATGTTCTCTGTCTGCCCCGAACCTTATTCACCCCCTCGAGTCCTGACAGACCCCCAGAATGACCACGATCCAACCCCCCCTTTCCCGTCCCCTGATCACCACCACCCCCAACCTGTGCTCCCTTCCTGTCCCCTGACTGTCCCTGGGACTCCCTGTCCCCTATCCATCACCACCGGCCCCAGCCCCCTGCCATGCTGCTTATCCCCGCCTCTCCCGGCGCCTCAGTGTGCTGCATCCAGGAGCGGACCTGGACAGCGCTACAGTGGCGTGGCTCCAGCAGGGCCTAAGCTCCGCTGCTTGGCCTGGAGCTCACAACCCCGCTCCCTTACCACGCGGCTCTGAGCGGGGAGGAGCTCAGGCCCC
>NW_027427950.1:0-1363 GCF_003597395.2 Chelonoidis abingdonii | reverse complement strand
GGGGCTGATGTTGTAGGAAACGAATAGGGAGAACACCGTGACAGAGGAAACTGCCCTCCACTTTCCACATAAGGTGAGGGGATCTACATGAATGTCACAAGGATGTGACCTGGCCATCAATTCTAGAGATACACAAATTAAGATAAAAATACGAACATTTTGAAATTCCCACACATTAAAAACTTAGTTAAACAATTGTTATATTTGAAAGGCTTTTACCACATATACAGTTAATGTTGCCAATATGTTTAACCTCCTTTAACATAGTGTATTAAAAAGAGATCCCTAAATATTAGAAAGTCTGGAAATACACAGAAAAAAAACATACATACACATACTGCATTTCCTGAGCATTTTCACTTGATACTTCACCACGAGAACTCTGAATAACCTTAAAAAAATCTTGAAATATTAAATGCAAATTTCAGCCTGATTTCTACTCATTATGGCTAGTAAATGTCACCTAATATATTTCCCCAGCTCTTTTGATAAATCCTTTGTAGTTAATAGGATCTCAAGATGAAATAAACTCACTCTCATTTGTTGTTGCTCCTCTCAAAACAGACAGAAAAAACCAGCAGAAAGATTGCAAAATAAAAAGTAAGTAGACTGAGCTAAAACAAGAACAGATTTCTACTGCAGGCTCTCTTCTCAGTTTTAGCATTTGGAGCCAATTTAGGATTTCCCCTTGACCTCTCAATTAATATTTGATGACAATAATTGAATATGACACCAATGAGCTTAGTTGAACTCCCTTGGAATAAGTTTAAATCAGAAATTGCTGCATAATGCCATGGTTTAAAGTTTGCAGAAAGTGGTTCTGACTGTATTTTGTCATCAGGCATACGCGCTGCAAGACAGTCTATTTAGAAACAAGTCGTGTTCCTGATGATTGAACTATTTCAACCTAGTTTATAAAAAAATCTGTACATTACTTTCAAGTGTACAAGCTGTTTGATCATATCAAATAGCAGCAGGTGAAAGGTAAACAAACAAAAAAAAAGCACAGAAAACCAGATAGGTATAATTTGATACCACAAATGCAACACTTCTTTAATGAAAGAGATTTAGAAAATATGCAGGATCAGAATACACTTAACAGGTTCTGGTACATACTGGAAGGAGAGAAGAACTCTGAAAAATATGTGCTTTGTTAAAAAGCATAAGACTCCAGAGCACTCACTCACAAGGCAATTATATTTCAGAGACCTGTTAGCTGATTGTAGCTTCAAAGTAAGCAGCAGCATCTTCAGATGAAACTTCAATCAGTAGAAGCTATGGCTGGAACTTAAGCTACAATTTCAACACATTAGTGATTTTAGAATACTGAATGTTTATTCTTTCATGTTATGTTGATTAAAAT
>NW_027427949.1:0-1706 GCF_003597395.2 Chelonoidis abingdonii | reverse complement strand
CCCTAATTCAAGAAAGCACTTAGCATATGCTTAACTTTAAGCACATGCTTTGCTTTGCACCCTCTTATGCTCCTGTGCCAGTGCACTAGCAAGGCCATGATTTAGGTGTAAAGAGGGAATATTTTCAGAGAGACCTGAGAGAATTAGGTGGCCAACTCCCATTGATTTTAAATGCAACGGAGCACTTAACTCCCAAAAGGGCCCTTTGAAGAGTCCAATCTAAGCTCTGCTATTATAATTAAAAATCAAAACAAAAAATTTGGTTAAAACAGATTCATGCTAATGTGATTTAGAGTGTGATTTTATTCTGTTAAAAAAAAAAAAAAAGAATATCTGAAAATACTATTGTGCAGATCCACTGACCAAGTCTTCCTAATCAAATTTGCAGGGTTTTTTTTTTCTAACTTTGAGCACTTCAATCTCCATTCAGGAACCTGAAAGTCAAACTGGTCTCTTTCATATATATGCACTGTAAGAAAGATTCTGCAGCCAAATTCTGTACTAAATTAATAACCGTTCTCTTCTTTGTTTGTAAAATGGAATATGTTTATTGTTGTCACTAAAGTAAACAAGTATTATTGTATGCACAAAAAAAAGAGCTCTGTCAGGTAGACAGCTGACCTATTTGCATCACCACATTTCAAAGTAGAATTGGTTAAATCAGTGGCTCTCAACCTTTCCAGACTACTGTACCCCTTTCAGGAGTCAGATTTGTCTTGAGTACCCAAGTTTCACCTCACTTAAAAACTACTTGCTTACAAAATACAAAAGTGTCACAGCCACACTATCCTGAAAAAGTGCTGACTTTCTCATTTTTACCATATAATTATAAAATGAATTGATTGGAATATAAATATTGTACTTACATTTCAGTCTGATACTTGAGCTGGTTTTTTTACTTGTGAGCCTTATCTGAAGCCTGAGCCCCAGGTGCTGGGACTGAAACCAAAGCCCTGCCACCTGAGGCTAAAGCATGTAACTTAGCTGCATGGGGCCCCTGTGGTATGGGGTTCCAGGCAGTTACCCTACTTGCCTCCCCGTAATGCCGGCTCTGCACTTGTGCCCCCACCTCATCCTGTGACTCCCCTTGGGGCTGCAACCCCCAGGATGAGAAACACTGATCCAGATGAGTTGAGTACCCCATGGAAGACCTCTATGTACCCCCAGGAGTTCACGTACCTCTGGCTGAGAACCATTAGTTTAGACGATCCAAGCAGACAGCATATCTGTTTTAAAACTGTCTAGCACTAAATCCATCATCATAGTGGCATCTGTCTTGTTGACTATAGGTCCTTAAATGTAAAACTTTTTTAAAATGTGGTTTAAAAACCACTATACTGTATACCTATTGGCCACTTAGACTGTTTAAACTATTTTAACATGAGGGGTCATATCACGGAAGGTTTTTTTCGTCCAGGTACACTTTAGGTAGAAAAGATAGGGCATGACTTGATTTTCAGTCATTACTGTTTAATCTTTGAAACTAGGAACCAACCTCACCTCAACAGATATATTATATATATATATTAGAGATGTCAATTCATTGCAGTTAACTCACACGATTAACTCGAAAAAATTAATTGAGATTAATCACAGTTTTAGTTACAGTGTTAAACAATAGAATACCAATTGAAATTTATTAAATATTTTGAATGTTTTTCTACATTTTCATATATATTGTATTCTGTGTTGTAATTGAAATCAAA
>NW_027427948.1:0-1440 GCF_003597395.2 Chelonoidis abingdonii | reverse complement strand
CAGGTTAGCCCAGAGAGGAAAGTCTGGGTGGGAGAGAGAGAGGGAAGGGAAGTGGATTATTTCCCTTTGCAGTAAGACTCAGGGCTCCTGAGTCTTGGGGTTCCCCAGGGAAGGGTTTGGGGAGACCAGAGGGAGCCAAAACCCTGGAATTTTTGGATGGTGGCAGCGAGATCAAATCTGAGCTGGTAATTAAGTTTAGAGGGGTTCATGCTAGCTTCTCAGTTATGAACGCTAAGGTTCAAATCTGAGTAAGAAGTTATGATAGGCAGTCATTTCCCATTTTTGTATGTGTGCAAATGATTGTTCCTTCCTAAATGGAGTACTTTGCATTTCTCCTTTTTGAATTTCATACTATTTACTTCAGAACATTTCTCCAATTTGTCCAGATCATTTTGAATTTTAATCCTACCCTCCAAAGCACTTGCAACCCCACTCAGCTTGGTGTCATCCACAAATGTTATATGTTTACTCTCTATGACATTATCTAAATAATTGAATCATAGAATATCAGGGACCTCAGGAGGTCATCTAGTCCAACTCCCTGCTCAAAGCAGGACCAATCCCCAATTTTAAATCATCCCAGACAGGGCCTTGTCAAGCAGGACCTTAAAAACTCCTAAGGAAGGAGAGTCCACCATCTCACAATGTACCCCATTCCAATGCTTCACCACTCTCCTAGTGAAAAGTTTTTCCTAATATCCAACCCAAACCTCCCCCACTCCAACTTCAGACCATTACTCCTTGTTCTGTCATCTGCTACCACTGATAACAGTCTAGACCTTTGGAACCCCCTTTCAGGTAGTTGAAAGTGGCTATCAAATCCCCTGCCCATTCTTCTCTTCTGCAGACTAAATAATCCCAGTTCCCTCAGCCTCTCCTCATAAATCATGTGATCCAGCCCCCTAATCGTTTTTGTTGCCCTGGACTCTTTCCAATTTTTCCACATCCTTCTTGTGGTGTGGGGTCCAAATCTGGACACAGTACTCCAGATGAGGCCTCACCAATGCCGAATAGAGGGGAATGATCACATCCCTTGATTTGCTGGCAATGTGCCTACTTATATATCCCAAAATGCTGTTTGCCTTCTTGGCAACAAGGGCACACTGACTCATATCCAACTTCTCATCCACTATAATCCCTAGGTCCTTTTGTGACTAGCCACTCGGTCCCTAGTCTGTAACAGCACTTGTCCTTATTGAACCTCGTCAGATTTCTTTTGGCCCAGTCCTCTAATTTGTCTAGGTCCCTCTGTATCCTATCCCTACCCTCTAGTGTATCTACCACTTATTCCAGTTTAGTGTCATCTGCAAACTTGCTAAGGGTGCAATCCACGCCATCCTCCAGATCATTAATGAAGATATTGAACAAAACTGGCCCCAGGACTGACCCCTGGGGCACTCCACTTGATACTAGCTGCCAGCTAGACATGGAGCCATTGAT
>NW_027427947.1:0-2044 GCF_003597395.2 Chelonoidis abingdonii | reverse complement strand
GGAGGAAAATTGTTCTCCTTAACCTCTGAGGATAGGACAAGAAGCAATGGGCTTAAATTGCAGCACAGGAGGCTTAGGTTGGATGTTAAAAAAACCTTCTGTCAGGGTGGTTAAGCACTGGAATAAATTGTGTAGAGAGGTTGTGGAAACTCCGTCATTGGATATTTTAAAGAGCAGGTTAGACAAACACCTGTCAGGGATGGCCTAGAGAATACTTAGTCCTGCCATGAGTGAAGGGGACTGGACTAGATGACCACTCGAGGTCCCTTCCAGTCTTAGGATTCTGTGATTCTATCCTCAGGGGTAGCTCCAGCCATTTCGCCGCCCCAAGCACGGCGGCACGCTGCGGGGGGCGTTCTGCCGGTCGCCGGTCCCGCGGCTCCAGTGGATCTCCCACAGACGTGCCTGCTCCACTGGAGCCACCTGACGCCCTCCCAGCTACCGGCAGAGCGCCCCCCATGGCATGTCACCCCAAGCACGCGTTTGGCTTGCTGGGGCTTGGAGCCACCCCTGCCTATCCTGCAACTGCCACAGGAACACTCTAATGCCAGATGCCAGTCAGCACCAATCTGCTCTTGGCTACTCACTACTTCTTCTAAATTGGAAATGAGCCAAAACTAGAACTGTCCTGAACTTTAGGGCTGACTGGATTTGGGTCCAAATAGGTAGAGCTTTCAGGCATGAACATTTGGGTTCTCCTCTGACCCTCCCTTCCCAGCCATCTATGAGCAAAAGGGAGTTGGTTATGGAGAATTCTCCTTGCCTTCACTGTTATAATGTTAGACCAGTGGTTCTCAACCAGGGGTCTGAGGCCCCCTTGGAGGCCCTGAATAGGTTTTAGTGGGTCCACCAAGCAAGGCCAGTGTTAGACTCAGTGGGGCCCGAGGCAGAAAGCTGAAGCCCTGCTGCATGGGGCTGAAGCATGGGACCCTGAGCCCCACCATCCGGGGGTTGAAGCCAAAGCCTGAGCAACTTAGCTTTGTGGGGGGCCCTGTGGCATAGGGCCCCAGGCAATTGCACTGCTTGCTACCCTTTAATGTGGCCCTAGCTTTTATAAGCAGAAAACCAGTTGTTGTGGCACAGGCGGGCCATGGAGTTTTTACAGCATGTTTGGTAGGGCCTCAAAAAGAAAAAGGTTGAGAACTCCTGCCTTAGACTTCTGTTGTGTGTCTTTCCCCCTCAGAAACTAATGCTCAGCTAAACGCACCTGCAGAAGGTAGTGTTAGCAGGGATATCTAGGCTGGTGTGTGAGAAAACCTAAATAAAGTGGCCATTTCTCTGTGGTGCTCCCTGTCTCTGCTTAGAAGGGACAAAGCTGGATTTGGGGATCCCAGGTAGCGGTGTGTGATTCTGAACGCTACAGAGCACTACTTCATAGATTTTCTGTGCACCCCAGGGGAGACACTCTTTTCTGGTCTCCATTGCTCCCCATTCCTGTATACAGAATGGAATACACACAGCATGGCTTGTGGCTGATGGAGGTGGTGAGCTCTTGAAGCCTCATCCTTGATTCAGGGCCTCATTTGTCCTGTCTGTTAACACAACATATATCATGTAATGCAGAATGATCCATAATAACATGTTTCTAAACTTCTAGGCTGAGCACAGTGTGTGTGGGCGTTTGTTATAAAAACAGTACAAATCAGAAAGAAAAAATAATAAATATATACATAATATATTGCTTTAACTTAACCAGAAGTCATAGGCTTGATGAAGAAATTACTTGGTGAAATGTGTTATGCAGGAGATCAGATTAGATTAACATAATGGTGGTCCTTTTTGATGTGAACAGCTACGAATCTGTGCTTGGCTCCTGGTTTCTAGGGGCTGAGAATTCACCAGTCCTCCCTTCTCTAGCACTACTTTAATTATCTACTGTAAACAGTTCTGTACAGAACTCTCTATATAGCAAACCATAGCTCCACCTCCCGATTAGCATAGTTCAGCCCACAGAAATACTTCCTTCTATCAACTGCCTGTCCTCCTTCATGTTGGACTCTTCCTCCCACAGATTCTAGGGTTGAAAACAGTCAGAAACAGCTAA
>NW_027427946.1:0-1849 GCF_003597395.2 Chelonoidis abingdonii | reverse complement strand
CTCTGGGCTGGAGCAGGGGGTTGGGATGTGGGGTCTGGGTGCGAGTTTGGGTGCAGAAGGGCCTCTGGGCTGGAGTAGGGGAGTGCGATGTGGGAGGGGGGTCTGGGAGAGAGTTTGGGTGCAGGAGGGTCTCTGGGCTGGAGCAGGGGGTGGGGTCTGGGAGGGAGTTTGGGTGCAGAAGAGGGTTCTGAGCTGGGTTAGGGAGTTGGTTTGTGGGAGGGGTGCAGGGCGCAGGCTCTGAGTGGTACTTTCCCGTGGAATAGCGGCCGGCATGTCGCTCCAGCTTGGGGGCAGCCAGATGAGTCTGTGTTCTGTCTCTGGCGGCAGGTGCTGCCCTCACAGCTCCCATGGGCCATGGTTTCTGGCCAATAAGACCTGCGGAGCCCCTGTGGCCGCCCGTACACCCCGGAGCTGGAGGGAGAGGCCAGCTGCTTCCCAGCAGCTGTGCTGCAGGGCTGGGCAGGGAGCCTGTCAGCCCCACTGCCCCACCAACCAGACTTTTAACAGCCCGGTCAGTGGTGCTGACCGGAGCCGCCAGGATCCCCTTTGCACTGGTCCCAGCTGAGCCCATCTCTTCCTAGTGCGGACTGCGCCCACTGCTCTGCTGTGCCCAGGCCCTGTGTGTATTGGGGGGAGGGGGCTCGAACAGGCCCTGCTCGGCCTCTGTCCCCTGCAGCTAGGATTGGACCCTGGGAGTGTCTGGGCTCCCAGCGTTTAGGAGTCCGGGGGCAAAGCAGGAAACTCCCAGCTGGGGCTGGCAGGTGGGGATTCAGGTTGGGCGCTGACGCTCCACAGGGGCCGAGCGCGAATTACCCCTGTGGTTGGGTGACACTCACCGCACGCCCAGCAGGGGGCGCCTTGCAGCCGGGACGTCCCACACTCCCCCTGGCTTTTCCGGGCAGGGTTCTCCCCGTTGTTCCCCCTCTCAACCCTTTGCCTCCTGCCCCCTAACGCTCAGGTCCGAATTGGAGTCTGGCTCGGGTCCCGGTTCACGTTTCCTGCTCTGAAGGGAGCCCCTTTGCAGGAGCTGATGAGGAGCTGGCAGCCGATCCACCGGCTCAGCCCTCCCCAGCTACAGCTGCCCTTTCCACAGGGAGAGAGCGGGGGAGGCTGGGTGAAGGGGCCGGGTCTGCCGCATGCAGAAGGTTCGGCTGATCAGGGACGGGTCAGTGAGAATCTCCCTGAGGCAGGGTCATTTCTGTGGAGGCCGTGGGTCCCTGACGTGGGGAGATGTAATTCCCACAGTGGGGACGGGGTGAGGGAGAGTCCCTGGCTCCACACAGAGCATCCTGCCAGAGCGATCCTGTATCCAATCCCATCCCACCCCCCGGGGACCCCAGGTAGGGGCACGCAGCAAAGAGCGTCCCTGCAGGGACGTGCTCAGGGCCTTGTGCACAGGACTCACCGGCTGCTGCTGTTGGGCTCCGTCCACCTGGGCTGACTCCCCATCACGCGTTGCCACTGGGCCAGGACCCTCCATGCCCAGCGGCTGCTGCAGGATGGGCCCAGCCAGGGCAGCCCCGGCCAGCGCCAGAACCAGCAGCAGCACCAGCCGCAGATGCCTCATCGTCCCCTTGAGCTGCATCTCCTCCTGGGACTGTCGAGCTCTGCTACCACTTCCCCTGGGAGAGGGGCTTCGGCCTCGTGTGGGGCTGGGAGTTGTGTGAGCCACGGGCAGGTGCGAGAGGATTTTAACCAGCCTTCTCCTCTCCCACATGGGGAGGTATCTTGGGGGTTAAGGAACCTCCTTTCCGTCCCTCCCTCCCCCCAGGCCAGGGAAACAGGGAAGTGCCTTGTGTGCAATACACTGAAACTGCCACTTAACAGATCTCCAGCAGGTTTCCTCACC
>NW_027427945.1:0-1211 GCF_003597395.2 Chelonoidis abingdonii | reverse complement strand
GGGGGGCAAGTGGGGCAACCTTGGGCCCCGTAGGGGCCCCCACAAGAGTTTTTTGGGGCCCCTGGAGCAGGGTCCTTCACTCACGCCGGGGGCCCTGCAAAACTCTCACAGTGCCTGGGCCCCCAGAGCTTCTTCCGCTCCAGGTCTTCGGTGGCAATTCGGCGGCAGGGGGTTCTTCCACTCTGGGACCTGGCGCCAAAGTGCACCGAAGACCCGTGGCAGCGAGTCCTTCTGCCCTGGGACCCGCCGCCCAAGTGCCGGGTCTTTGGCGGCGGGGCAGGCCCCCCGAATCCTCTGGGCAGCCCTGGATAAACTGACCTCTTCCGTTTCGGCTGCTGCCAAGGTTCAATCCCCCCCTCCCCCAGTTTGGTTTGGGTCCATCTCAGTAAAGAGTCCAGGCTTGATGCTTCACTCCGTTAGTACAGGTCGGCACTGGTGTAACTTCACTGAAATCAGGCCTGAAACAGGAGTGACAGGCCCCTAGGGCCGCTGCTGTGCATGGTGGATGCATTCAGTGCAGAAAGGAAAAGGGCTCCAGAAAGCATCCCTCAAATTAGGGGCTGAAGTCCTCACCAGAGACAGGAGATGATTGAGAGGGCAGGGAAAGATGAAACACCAGACAACAGTTGTCAGGGACTGCGTAGGAACAGCCTGCTTGTCTGTAGATTCATCGGGCTTTGCACCGGTATGGGGCCTTTCATCTGCGGATTTCAAAGCCCTTTGCAAGCATAAATGAATGCAGGCTCCCTGCCTGCCCCCTGAGGTATTTATCATTAGCGCCAGTGTACAGAGGGGGAAGTGCTTTCTCCAAAGTCACCCAGCAGGAGACAGACTGCTGCAGTCCTCATGCCCAGGCCCATCTTCTGACCACTATACTCTTGCCTCCCACCAGGAATCTGCCTCATTCCCCCAGTTTGACCCAGTCAGATAGGACAGATTATTGGCTCTAGTGTTCTAGTCTGCAGCTGTATCTAGTTAATGACAGTGGTTTTCTGCCGAATGCTAACATTAGAGTCACTCTGCTGGGGTATACGGGCCTTGCGTGGCGGAAAAATAGCTCCTGTCCCCTTTTACTGTTAGAGAAACCAACTCAAAAGAAAGAAGGAAAGAAAGAAAATAGGATTTTTTTCAGTCCCATCTCCTTCCTGCAGCTGTTTCTGGTTCAGATTGCTCATTAGAGGGGAGCACTTTGAAGTGAGTCGGGGGGGGGG
>NW_027427944.1:0-1158 GCF_003597395.2 Chelonoidis abingdonii | reverse complement strand
CTTTTTACAGATCCAGACTAACACGGCTACCCCTCTGATATTCTTCACCTGTGGGCATTCAACAAATACCAACAAATTATTTATTTTAGTTAGAAAAAAGGAAAGTAGAAACAAAGTTTCTTGTTTCACTTACGAAATATCCTAAGGGCTCAGTACTGCTGTCATTGAAGTCAATGGGAGTTTAACCATTAACTGCAATGGGAGCAGGAATTTAATCTACAGATCCCATCAGAAGCCCATGTGGTCAATGGAAGGAATCTCATTGACTTCACTGGGTTTTGGATCAGGGCCTATGTGAGGAAACATGTCATGGATTTATATATATATAGCGAAACTTTGTTATAGGTTGAGTTAAAATCTCATTGGGATTGGATATGAAGTCACCCTTCAATTAACATAGCTGTCAGGATGAATGAGTCAGAAGCATCTCACTTAATGCAAAAGGGAACTGTGAACCCAGCCAGGAGTTTGGACTGGGTGAGTGAAGGGCTTTTGCTGAGTATTTTGTGTGTGGGTGTGGGAAGGCAGAACACACAGAATGGGGAAGGAGTCAGAGGCAAAAAGCAAGCAAGACAAGCTGTAGCCAGTCAGCACAGTGTGACCCTGGAAAAAGCTAGAGTAGTGATTCTCAACCTAGTTATCATTGTAGGCTGCATATGCAGCCCACAATGTGTTATGTGAGCTGCAGGTTGAGAACCACATTGCCCCCGCCCAAGAACCTCCCACAAGTCCCTATGCCTAGTGCCCCCCGCACAGATTGGGGCCAGGAGCAGCACCCTGGGCATGGGGCTGGGCAGGCAGGACCTGAGCCCTGCTGTGCCAGGCTGCACAGCCGGGATCTGAGCCTTGCCGGGTCAGGCAGCCAGAACCACCAGTGTGGGACCAGAAGCAGAGCCCCAGGTGCGGGACCACAGCCAGGACCCCAGGTGTGGGGCCAGGAGCAGAGACTCACATAAAACTTGGGGGTGCTGTAGCACCTTCACACAGTCCTAGTTCCTACACCTATGCTATCTAGAGTTTCTCACCCCCTCACTGCCCAGAGTCCCCCCACAAACCTCCCCAGAGACCCACTCTCCTGCACCCTGCAGCACTCACCAGTCTGCTGCTGGCAGGAGTGGTCCAGCAGGACTGCCTCATGCTGTCTCCCCCCGCCAGACC
>NW_027427943.1:0-2522 GCF_003597395.2 Chelonoidis abingdonii | reverse complement strand
GAGCCCAGGGCTGGGCTAGCAGGGGGCTGCGGGTCGGGAGTGAGGGGCAAGAGCAGGGCTGGTGGGGAGCCCAGGGCTGGGCTAGCAGGGGGCTGTGGGTCCAGATTGAGGGGCACCAGTTGCGCTGTTTGCTCTGCCCTCTGCCCCCCTCCCCACTTGCAGTCTCAGGCATTCTCTCCGGGGGGGCTGGGACTTGGGGGGGCTGCAGACTAACGACTCTTCAGGCCCCCAGAGTCTGTTACAAACGTGGTTTTTATTAAATCCTCATGGAAACATGTCGGATTTGGCCTGACACCCCCCCACAGCCATACCCTCCCCAGGCACCTGCCCCCCATATCCCAGCTGGGCAGTTCTCCACAGCAGACTCCCCAGCCCTGGCTGGACGACCCAACGGAGAAGAAATGGGTCCGGGGTGTGTTTGATCCTCGCTGGCCATTGGGGTGTCGATGCAGCGGCTCCACACACCCCCCCCCCCGGGGCTCCCCCCGCGCTCCCGGCTTGTGGCGATAGGAACGAATCCGGCTCTAGGTGCCACGGTGGTGGGGAAACCCTGGCGGGGGCGAGTCCGGCCCAGCCCCTCGCAGGGGTGTGAACGGCCCCGGCTCGGCGCCCGTCAGTAACGCGTCCAGCCCTGGGGGATGGATCAGCCACCAGCCATGGCTCGGTTGGTGCCATGAGTGGAGCGGGGGCACTTAGTCCTTCCCCCACCCCAGGCAAGGACAGAGCCCCAGGGCCCCCCAACCCCCATCTGGTCTGGGCAACTCCTGTGGGTGGGGCTTATTTTGTGGGTGGAGCTTGGATGAGCCCCTCCCCTTCCCCCATCTGAGCCCTATGGTTGGCCAACGATAATCTGTGATTGATGGGTGGGTGGGGCTGAGCAGCCCTCCAAGGGCTCAGGGTGCCCCCTCCCCCACTTCTCTGGGTACCAACAGCTTTGGAAGCCCCCAGGGAGAAGGGTCCTGGCTGCAGGGGTGGTGCAGGCCCTGGGTAGCCAGGATGAAGGGGCTCCAGAGCCAGAAGCACCCCCCCTGCCTGCCCCCCCCAATGCTCTCGCCCAGCCCCACCTGGCCCTGCCCCCCTATACCCTTCCCCCACTCTTCTACTCAACCCAGGCTCAACAGTACCCAGAATTTGCTGCAACCCCCCCACCCCCCCACCACTTTGCTCCCATTTCGCTGGTTTCTGCCTTTTGGCTTTAGCTCCATCGAGGCCTTTGAAACCAGCCCCCGACCCCCCTCTGACCGTCATCACCCCCCTCTGGCCCCCACTGCTCCCCCTGGCCCCCACCCAGCACTGCCCCCTTGTCAGTTTCTATCCCCAGCCTCCCCCCCGCCCCTGGTGCCAGCTGGGTCGCTGGTTCAAGGGGACAGCTCAGCTCCTGCCCCCACCCCCAGATCAGACTGATATACAACCCCCATCCCCCCTCCCACCTGCCCAGCCGGAATAGAGGGGAGGCAGCCCCCACTGGGGGGGCCCTTTGGGGCTCTCAGTGGGAGCCTCTAATTCTGTTCCCATCACCCCCACTTCAGCGGCTGCAGGACAGGCAGGGACTGAACCTCCCACTTACGCCCCTGGCAGCAGGATGGGGCCCATGGGGGGGGAGGGGAGGGAGAAAGCTGGACCCTATAAAAAAGGAGGGTGAGATTTTACCCCCAACCCCGGTGTCACACTTACGAGTGTGTCATTACGAACCCCAAACAAACCAGGGAGGAATTGGTTAAAGGGATGGTGCTGGTTGGGGGGGGGGGCAATAGGCAGAGGGGTGTCCTGAGTGTGGGGGGCAACCTCCCCCCTCCCCTCCCCTGGGGCAGTGCCTCCGTCAGACCTCGCTGGTGACGGAGCGGGAGGGGATGAGCACATCAGGGGTGGTGGGGAAGAGACACAGCTGGGGGTCAGGTGATCGCTGGGAGCCAAGCTCTGGGATCCTGGAGGAGAGAGAAACGGGGGCAGAGCTTTAAACATGGCCCAAAAGCACCTGAAAAAGTTACAGCCCCCCCCCCCCGCACACAGACCTTGATCCCACAACCTTTGGTACCAGAGCAGAGCCGAGCCCCGCAGTGATACAGCTGAGGGAGCAATGCTGCAAGTGGTCAGCACTGGTAGGTTGTTATCCCCTCTGCAATCTGGCTCAGGCAGCACTGGTAGGTTGTTATCCCTTCTGCAGTCTGGTTCAGGCAGCACTGGTAGGTTGTTATCCCTTCTGCAATCTGGCTTGTGCAGCACTTGTAGGTTGTTATCCCCTGTGCAACCCGGCTCTGACAGCACAGGTAGGCTGTTATCCCTCTGCACCGCTAGTAGGTTGTTATCCCCAATCTGGCTCAGGCAGCACCAGTGGGTCGTTATACTCTCAGTCTGGCTCAGGCAGCGCTGGTAGATTGTTATCTCTTCTGCAGTCTGGTTCAGGCAGCACTGGTAGGTTGTTATCCTCTCTGCAGTCTGGCTCGGGCAGCGCTGGTAGGTTGTTATCCCCTCTGCAGTCTGGCTCGGGCAGCGCTGGTAGGTTGTTATCCCCTCTGCAGTCT
>NW_027427942.1:0-1211 GCF_003597395.2 Chelonoidis abingdonii | reverse complement strand
AAAGAGGCATTTACAAGGCCATTTGCCCTGTGGGGAATTTCTGGCCCTGTGAGTTGTGTTCTGTTTGGCTCTTTTGGAATTGGGATGGTTGGGAGGGGAACAGGGTTGAATGGGGGCAGGAGTTCGGGGGGGCAGTCAGGAAGAGGGAGTTGGATGGTAAGGGTTGGGGCAGTCAGAGGGCAGGGAATAGGGGGTTGAATGGGGGCAGAGGTTCGGGGGGGCAGTCAGGAAGGGGGAGTTGGATGGGGCGGCGGGGGGAAGTCAGGGGACAGGGAAAAGGGGTGGTTGGATGGGGCAGGAGTCTGGGGGGGGAAGTCAGGAAGGATGGGGTGTTGGAGGGGGCAGTCAGGGGCGAGGGTTCCGGGGGCGGTCAGGGGACAGGGAGTCGGGGAGAGGGCATCAGGGGGCGAGAATTGGGGTGGGCAGGGGTGCAGATAGGGGCCAACCCTTAACCTCCCTCCCCTAACCATCCCTGCATACAATTTCTAAAACCCAGTGCTGCCCTCAGGCCAAAAAGTTTGCCTGTCTCTGATCTAATGTGAGAATTGGGCTCTCGGCCTCTAGGGGGAGTCACATTGGCAGGAAAATACCCATGTGTACCTGTTCTGAGGATAATTAGGACATCAATCTCCAGGCTGTCAAACTATTGAAGTGAAACTTTACAATACTTACTTTTTAAAATGGGATGTTTAATGAAGGTGTTTTTGTTCGTTCTTGTTCTTTTTTGAAATTTGACATAAAATGTAAGTTTCAGAGGAAAAATACACAACCCCACCTAGTGGGCAGTGAAATGCATCCCCAGGGCTTGGGTGTAGTGTGCTCCAACACTCCCCGGGGATCCCTTATCTTTTTATAGGACCAGATGTTGGAGTCCTGGTTTCAGTCCTTCCCCAAATATAACTCTTATTTTCTTCAACAAGAATACTGCCAGCCTGGGGTCCTGGCCCTGCCCACATAGAGTGGGTATCTACCTTCTCCCTAGTTGTGGCCCATTCTCTTCCTCTTTCTCTCTGCACTGAGCTGAGGGTGGGGGTGCACTGAGCACAGGGCTGGAGGTGAAGATGCAGGCTGGGGGTTGGGGTGCAGGGTCTGGCCAGGAGCTAGAATGAGGGAGGGGGCTCAGGGTTGGGAACAGGAGGTTTGGGTGTGGAGTGCTTACCTGGGCAGCTCCCATTTGGTGCAAGGGGTGCAGGTGGGAATGCTGGCTTCCG
>NW_027427941.1:0-3492 GCF_003597395.2 Chelonoidis abingdonii | reverse complement strand
ATATATCAGGCACCATAGTGGCGCCACTCCAGGGGGCGACCTGCCGGCCCACCGAGTGTTGCTAGGGTAAAAGTTTCTCCGACAAACGTGCACGCGGCACACGCACACCTAACCGGAATGGATATGAGCAACACATCTCGAAGAACAACAGTTACAAAGGTGAGTAACCGTCTTTTCACTATGGACTGTCCTGAGATCTGTTCAGCCTTGCAGTGAAGTTTGCACTATGTAATTGTCATTTATTATTCGTGCTACAGTAACACCTAGAGACCTCAACTGAGACAAAGGAGGAAACCGGCAGAGAGGTGACGTGACTTGCCAGTGGGAGAGCTGGTTTTAGAAACCAGGACAGTGAACTTTCTGTTAAAACAGTGCTGTCTATGAGAGTCATCGCGTTCCCATTTAACATATTTGTCACTTCTTTTCTCCTGATTTATGTATGAAATAACAAATCCTTTCTTTCTAAGGCTGTGCTGAACTCATCTGTTCAGCACAGAGTTTGGGGATTGAGAAAGTTGTGTGACCGCCCTTTAATTGCATTGATATTAATGGGTGGTGAAATTGTTCTCACACACCACTCCCAAATAGACTAGATGATGTTGCCACCATTGATCAGGAGGCAGTAAACCATTTGAATGAGCCATCTTCCAGGCTCCCCCGTAAAAGGTTGGTTGCATATGGAGAATTTTTCTTTCCTGTGCATCCAACAGTTTTTTCTGTTCTGTAGCTGCTTATACCACCTTCTTCATATTATCTAAGTGACCCCTAGTAGTCTGAGAGAGACTCGAGCATGCTCATGACAATTAAAATCAAAGGGTTTTTCTGGAAAATAGGCTATTCTTGGTGAAAAAAATTATGGGAAAGATTTTGTACCAATTACCTGATTTTTACTATTTTCTGCAAACAAGTTATCACAGTACGTGGAAAGAGCTGACATACCGGCAACTCCACAACATGGACCTATGTCCTGGCCGGAATGGAGAGTCTAATACAGATTTCTGTACCACTTTTGGTCCCTTGCTGTCTCAGCCCCCCTCACATGTCCTAGTATGTCTGTGTATCTTTGTATATCTGTATTTCTGTATATGCCTGCCTGTATAGCCTAGAGCAACTCTGGTCCCTCTATCGTGATATTTGATGTGACTTTTTTGACATTTTTCATGACCACCACTCCCCACACGTCACCTTATTCTCCTCCCTTTCTTTAGTCTCCGACACTTGGGTTTGCCAGTACCACGCTGCACTGTCTCTAGTACAGTCTTTCCATTCTCATTTGTCAAGCATTTTCTCTCTCTCCCTTGAAAACACTTCAGATTCTTCTAAAAAATGCAGGCAAAAGACTGAATCACTTACGATCTGGAGGTTAAGTTCAGGAGAGGAGAGTCTGGAGATTAGGAATGATAAAAAGGAGGGAGAAGAGCTTCTATTCTGTAAAGCACTGTGTAAACTGGATACTTCAAAAATGATTTGTGAAGTGCATGTATGTTTTCTCTATCTCTGTTAGTCAAAATTCACAAGCCAAAATAGTCAGCCATGGCCATAGTAGAACTTACATGAAACATTTTGAACTAGAAATGACTTTCAGAAACCCATTTGCAAAAGCTTTGGGACCTACAATTTTTGCTAAAAGCAAAATTTCAAATGCTTCATAACCATACAATGTAACCAGCAACACACAAATTTCACAACCTTTTCATAACCATTATTACCCTTCACTAGGTGTGAAGATTATGAAAACAAATGTTAGGATGGAAATGGTTCTTTTGTTTTTAACCTAGAGCAGTGTCTACCAATGCAACTGCTATTACTCAAAAATACAAAAGTTTTTCCCTTAAGCAGGATCACATTTAAAAAACAAATAAAACCTCAGTAACATGATTTCTGTCATAAAATCTTTATGCTTTGTAATTAAATGCTTTAAGTTCATCTTCACATTCACAGACTCAGAAATCAGAATGACAGTAAACTCAGCGACAGAACTTGTTACATTTATAAATTTGTTAGACATATATTTTAAGAGCACTTTAACCTCATCTCCATTGTGTGCGTGTGCACACAACAGGCAACAGTGCAGTCCAATCCAAATACAACATGTCAATCACATATTGATCTGTTCTGA
The DNA here is from genome assembly GCF_003597395.2 of Chelonoidis abingdonii. NCBI lineage: Eukaryota > Metazoa > Chordata > Testudines > Testudinidae > Chelonoidis > Chelonoidis abingdonii. The sequence goes on along the minus strand of NW_027427941.1, from coordinate 1,373 downwards.
ATTAGTTTTAACCTTTTGAGGTAAGGAGTCTCCTATAAATGTCACTCTTGGACTGGTCATTGAAAAACAAAAATTTTGCAAGCATTGTGTTTATTTTTTCCAATCTATCAAAGTCTTTCCTTTTCCCCTCAACTGTTGGAGAGAAATTGAGACAGTCTACTACACCTACTGAGCAATGAAGCAGAATTCAAACAGCTCTGAGATTAATTTTGAGTAACTAACACAAATGAATTAAATTGCAGCAAGGGCAGTTTAGGTTGGACATTAGTAAAAACTTCCTAACTGTCAGGGTGGTTAAGCACTTAGAATAAATATCGCCTAGGCATCGGATTGTGTTCTGCGCAATTCCGATCCTACTAGGTATTTTTAAGATTTTGAGTGCAGAGTGGAACTAACTAGCAATGACCTCTCGAGGTCCCTTCAGTTTTGTGATTCTATCATGAATATCATAGCTCCAATTTTTTGATTAATATTGGAATTTGATCTCTGACTTATCAAAAAAAAAAAAAATGGGCAAGGGCCCATATCCAGCTTTGTTTCTATTTATGTTCTCCAGACAACCTACCTACTTCCGCACGGAGAATCGCCCTGGTGGCTTGTGGGTAATAGCTTTTTGCTAAGGTAAGAATTATTTCACTAACTCTGATATTCTTTGAAGGATTTATTTGTTTTGCGACGATGTTTTTCAATGATTGAAATACATTTTCACTGGATTTGCAGCCGATGCTGCAAACAAGGGTTCAGCACATTTTGTTATTTCCTTGATTTTTTTTTTATCTAAAGAGATACTAGAAATACATCATAAGCCATCAGTACAATCATAAGCAATTTTTTTTTTCTTGATTCGTTCCGTATTGAAGATATGCACATCAGCACATTTCACTGACAATAGGGATTATTTATGAATGGAATAGTGCACATTTAGCTAAGTCACATATGAAATTAACTTTGGGACCAGATCTCAGCCTAGTGTACGTCTGGTTTAGGACCACTAATCATCATGGTATTGTGCTTGACTGTTACACTATGCTGAGATGCTGGGCATGAATCTTTGCCAGTTTATTGCTTAACTCTACATGTTGGAGATAAGGCAATGTGTTTGTAGCATTATATTCTAGTGATATTCACAAGTGTGAGAGCAATAGTATTTTACAGTTGGTGTAGGGGGGTTCATTGAATATGGTGATCATACAACTTATCTTTATTGCACATGACAAGACCCTGTTTTTGTGGGATGAAGAGCCCTAAAATGGGACGCTAGAAGACGTTCACAGAAGTCTTAGTGTCTGTTTAATTCCTATATGTCTTTTCTAACCTCATTTTAGAAATTTTTAGTCCCTGATTGGAATTAATTTTAAAATATCTCCCAGTTT
>NW_027427940.1:0-9026 GCF_003597395.2 Chelonoidis abingdonii | reverse complement strand
ACAGGGCAGATCACAAGCCCCCAGCTGGGTTTTTCACCTCTAAGGCAAACCAACCAGCCAGACAAAAAGACCCTAGTTCACCCCACTGGCTACCAACACCACACACAGCATTCGCCTTAGACGCTCCAGTCTCCCCAGTTATCACCACCAGTGCCACTGCGTCCTGGGGATGAATGGTTTATGAAACCAACAATCCGCAGTAAAAGAAAAAGGTCTCTCGATCCCAAAAGGACCAAGCCCAGACCCAGGTCCAATATACCACATCAGATTTACCCGCAAATCAACGCTGTTGCCAACCCTTAGAATCTAACAACTAAAGGTTTAGTTATAAAAGGAAAAAGGTGGATGAGAGCTAGATATGTTTAAACAGAATCAATTCCCATACATGATGGCAAAGTTTCTTAGTTCAGGTCTTGTAGCAGAGATGGAGTAAACTGCAGGTTCAACATCAAGTCTCTGGAACATCCCCGTGGGATGGGTCATCAGTCCCTTGTGTAGAGCTTCAGTTTGTAGGCCAAGTCGCCTCCAGAGGTAAGAAGCAGGATTGAAGGCAAGAAGGAGTAGGTATTGCCTTATATAGGCTTTTCCAGGTGTAAGAAGCTCTTTGTTCTTACTGTGGAAAGTTTACAGCAAAATGGAGTCTGCAGTCACATGGGCAAGTCCTGCACTTTGTTGACGTGACAAGGCGTATCGCCTTCTCTGCACAGGGTCATATTGGGTAGCTGATGGATCCTTAAGGCCATCAAGCAAGGGCCAGGCAGAGCTGACCACCAACTTGTCTGGGATCTTTCCAGCAACACAGCACAAAGTTGAAACACAGCAGTTTAGAAGCCAATACTGCATAACTTCAACTACAAAATGATAGCAGAAATACAGACAGCATAATCAGTAACTAGTAACCCGTAAACTGGTCTAGACACCTTATATACCCCCTTTTCCATAAGGAATTTGGTGCCACTAAGGACCTTTGGTTACACCATTTTCTATATGGTCCACTATATCATAAAAGTCACAGGCGAGAACAAAGCTGCAGCAGGGTCTGCTCTGGCCTCCAGCCCGTCCCAGGGAGCGGCTCGGGGCCCCTGGCTCTGGGGCTGCCTGGTGCTCCCGTCCTTCCTCCGGGACCATAGGTCCCAGGGTGGAGGTTCAGCGGCTTGGAGGCCCTAGTCCTGGGCAAGGAGGGCGTGCTGGTTAGTCCCCTCCGGGGGCTCGGGGCATCGATATGCATGCCCGGCGAGTCGCTTTTCTCAGCTGCTCTCTTGAAACGCAGTGTCATAAAGGGGTACTGAGGGTCCCTGGCTAGAGTGTCTTAGTCCTGGCCCCTCAGGGAAGCAGCTGCAGGGGTCAGATCAAGGGGCTGGAGCAATTGACTTGTGAGCGACACGAAAGGCACTAAGCCTGCACTTGCCAGAGACACACGGGTGGAAGGGTGAGAGCTGGCTGCACCCCGCTAGCGTAGGCATGGGATCAAGGGGACTAAAAGTGGGAGTAGCAGCATGACCTGACCAGGAGACGTCCTTCATGAGATCAGGAAAGCGACAGCTTGCGCAGGTGGGATGGACAAGCTGGGGATTCTTTCCCCCCGGGGGGCGGCCGGGAAGACCACGAGACCCCACCTGCTGCATGTGAGATGAAATTCGCTGCAAGCACGCGAGCCTGCCAGCAGCACACAGAGCTGCAACAGTCCTGGCAAGGATTCCTCCAGCTGCCCATTCCGTGCACAAGAGGTGCTGAAGCAACCCAGTGTGTGCAGAACAAAACCTCTCCACGGAGGGGCGACTCTGTTGGGGCTGAGAGCTGCTCTGCTTCAAATATCCCTTCCAGCCCCCAGGGGAGAGGCAGTAGAGCCTCATTGGCTGTGGGGGTCACACTTCTAAGCCGCGGGTCGTGGCAGGAGCACCCACTCCCCAAACATACCTTGGGGCAGAACGAACTCGGTGTTTGAAGGGAGATCAGGCCTCAGCGAGCCTTCAATTCTTCTAAGGGTCAACAACGTGGACAAGCGGGGACCAGTGACCAACAGGGTACTTGACTTTTAGAAAGCCTGTGACAAGGTCCCTCAAGTGGCTCTTAAGGAAACTAAGCCAGGTCATGGACTAAGAGGGAAGTTTTCTCAGGATTGGTAACTGGTAAATGACAGGGAGAAGGGCACGGAATAACTGAGTCACTTTTCAGACTGGAAGAGAGGGAAATGGATGTCCCCCAGGGTCCTGCACTGGGCCTAGTCCTATCCACAGAGTCATAAGCAATCTACGATGGGTGAAACAAGGGAGCTCGCAACATTTGCAGATGATACAAAACTGCTCAAGATAGTTAAGTCCCAGGCAGCCTGTGAAGAGCTACAAAAGGATCTCCCAAAACTGGGTGACTGGATGACTGAAATTCCATGTTGATAAATGCAAAGTGATGCACACTGGAAAACATCATCCCACCCATACGTACAACATGCTGGGGTCTAAATGAGCTGTTATCACTCAAGAGAGAGATCTTGGAGTCAGGGCGTGGCTACACTCGAAACTTCAAAGCGCTGCTGCGGGAGCGCTGCCGCGGGAGCACTTTGAAGTGCAAGTGTGGTCGTGGTGCAGTGCTGGGAGAGAGCTCTCCCAGCGCTGCACGTACTCCACCTCCCTGTGGGGATTATCTTGTAGCACTGGGGCACTGTTTACACTGGTGTTTTACAGCGCTGTACCTTGCTGCGCTCAGGGGGGTGTTTTTTTCACACCTCTGAGCGAGAAAGTTGCAGCGCTGTAAAGAGCGAGTGTAGCCAAGACCTCAGTTGCACTCAATGTGCAGTGGCTGTCAAAAAGTGAACAGAACGCTGGGAATCATTAGGAGAGGGATAGATAAGAAGACAGAAAATATCATGTTCTATATAAATCCATGGTACGTCCACACCCTGAATACTGTGTGCAGATGTGGTCGCCCCATCGCAAAAAAGATTTATTGGAATTGGAAAAAGTTCACAGAACACCAAAAATGAGTAGGGGATTGAACAGTGAATCAGGAAGTGGTATTTACCCCTTCCCATAACACAAGAACCAGGGGTCACCTAATGACGTTACTAGGCAGACGGTTTAAAACAAAGAGAAGGAAGTATTTCTTCACACAAGGCACAGACAACCTGTGTCACGGCGTGTGGGGGAATCAGGGCCCGGCACCCCCGACTTCCTGTGATTCACCGGGACTCTCAGCCAGCCAGTAAAGCAGGTTTGTTTAGATGACAGCAGGGGCGGCTCCAGGCCCCAGCATGCCAAGCGCATGCTTGGGGCAGCAAGCCACGGGGGGCGCTCTGCCAGTCGCCGCGAGGGCGGCAGGCAGGTTGCCTTTGGCAGCATGCCTGCGGAGGGTCCGCTGGTCCCACAGCTTTGGAGGACCTCCGCAGGCATACCGCCGAATCCGCTGGACTGGGGACCTCCCACAGGCAAGCCGCTGAAGGCAGCCTGCCTGCCTTGCTTGGGGCGGCAAAATACCTAGAGCCGCCCCTGGATGACAGGGACACAGTCCAAAACAGATCTTGCAGGTACAGACAACAGGACCCTCTTTAGTTAGGTCCATCTGGGGGCCCCAGGGAAGCCACAGCCCTGTTGGTCAGGGTATCCCTCTTTATTTCCCAGCCAGCTCCAAACTGAAACTACTCCCAGCCTCTCACTCAGCCTCCCCCCGGCTCCTCCCCAGCATTTGTGTCCTTTGTCCAGTTTCTCGGACAGAAGTGTTACCTGGCCTCCAGCCCCTCTCCTGGGTTCTCAGGTTACCTGCTCAGGTATTCTCCCTCAAGGAAAGGTTTCAGAGTAGCAGCCGTGTTAGTATCCACAAAAAGAGCAGGAGTACTTGTAGCACCTTAGAGACTAAAGCTATGGCTACACTTGAAACTTCAAAGCGCTGCCGTGCGAGTGTGGTCACAGCGCCAGTGCTGGTAGAGAGCTCTCCCAGCACTGCCTGTACTCCACATCCTCCCAGCGCTGCGGCACTGTTTACACTGAGGCTTTACAGCACTTTATCTTGCAGCGCTCAGGGGGTGTTTTTTTCACACCCCTGAGCGCGAAAGTTGCAGCGCTGTAAAGCGCCAGTGTAGCCATGGCCTAACACATTTATTTGAGCATAAGCTTTCGTGGGCTACAGCCCACTTCATCGGAGGCATGGAATGGACCATATAGTGAGGAGATATAGATACAGATAGAGAACATGAAAAGGTGGGAGTTGCCCAACCAACTCTAAGAGGCTAATTAATTAAGATGAACTGTTGTCAGCAGGAGAAAAAAAACTTTTGTAGTGATAATCAAAATAGCCCATTTAAGACAGGTTGACAAGAAGCTGTGAGGATACTTAACATGGGGAAATCGATTCAATGTGTGTAATGGCTCAGCCATTCCCAGTCTCTATTTAAGCCTAAATTGATTGCGCATCTAGTTTGCATATATCAGTTCAACCAGTTTCTCCTTGGATTCTGTTTGAACCTTTTCTGTTTGCAAAATTGCCACCTTCAATCTTTACCTGATGCCGGGCGGTGAAGTGTTCTCCTACTGGTTTTTGAATGTTATGATTCTGATGTCAGAATTTGTGTTCTTTAAATCTTTGCGTAGAGACTGTCCGGTTTGCAATGTACATGCACAGAGGGCATTGCTTGGCATGTGAGGCATATATCGCCCTTGGTAGATGTGCAGATGAACGAGCCCCGAATGGCGTGGCTGATGTGATTAGGTCCTAATGATGGTGTCACTTGAATAGATATGTGGACAGAGTTTGGCATCGGTTTATTGCAGGGTTGGTTCTGGTTGGTTTCTTTGTGTGGTGTGCGGTTGCTGTGAGTAGTGTGCTTGAGGTTGGGGGTTGTCAGTAAGCGAGGACTGGCCTGTCTCCCGAGATCTGGGAGAGAGAGGATATCTTTCAGGATAGGTTGTTAGGATCCTTGATGATGCCCACTGGAGAGGGTTTTAGTGGGGGCTGAAGGTGACGCTAGTGGCGTTCTGTTACTTTTTGTTGGGCCTGTCTTGTAGGCACCTTTCGGTACCTTCTGGCCTGTCAACACTTTTTCACTCAGCAGGTGGTAATTGTAGTTTTAAGAATGTGTGATAACAGAGCTTGTAGGTGTTTGCTCTGTCCCGAGGGATTGGAGCAATACGGTTGTATCTTTAGACTTTGGCTGTAGACAATGCAGTCGTGTGGTGTGTCGGAGTGGAAGCTGGAGGCATGTAGGTAAAGTATAGCGGTAGTGGGTTGTCCGTATAGGGTGGTGTTTATGTGACCATCGCTTCATTAGCACTGGTATGTCGCAGGAAGTGGATCCTTGTGTGGACTGTTCAGGCTGAGATTGATGGTTGGGATGGAATTGTTTGAAAATCATGGTGGAATTCCCTCAGGGCTTCTATTCCAGTGGGTCCAGATGATGATGCATCAATGTAGCGAAAGGAAGTCCCCCATCCCCAATGCAGGCAGTCCAGAAAACTCCCTGCAACCTGCCCGAAAAAAAAAAAAACCAGGTTAATTCCCCACTAACAGCATTCCATAATCACATCAAGAACGTTTCTTTATTCCCACTTCGGCACAACCTGTAACTCATTGGCTCAGAGGAGGCTGTGAGGGGTGATGCACGTAGGAAGCGTTGGCGGTATGACCTGGGAATAGTTGACTAGTTTACTGAGACTGTCTGCATCGGGGATGGGAAGCAGGGAGGACTTTTATTGAGGACGATACTGAACCTGTAACCTGAGCCAGGAAGGAGGTGGCCCGGGAATGACACCTTTGTCTGAGAAACTGGACCAAGGCGAGCAGGTGAGCTGGGAGGAGGAGGAGGAGAGCGGCTGGAGGGGTTTCGGTTTCAGTTTTGTGCTGGTGGTGGTAACAGCGGAACCCCAAGACTGGGGTCTAAGAATCCCTGGTCCCCAAAAGGACTTGACTGAGAGGTCCTGGTTCTGTCCGCACAAGCTCTGCTGTACCTGCATGTCATTGTCCAATAAACCTCTGTTTAGTGGCTGGCTGAGAGTCATGGTGAATCCAGGGCCAAGGGGTGCAGGGCCGGAACTCCCCTCACCCCTTGCCAGAAGGATGTTGTGAAGGCCAAAACTATAACTGGGTTCAAAAGAAGATAGAAGAACGCTTTCGGAGGAATGGTCAGCAATGGCTGTTAGCCAGGATGTGGGCAGGGTCACACCCCCCTGTCGGATTGTCCCTAAGCGCTGCTGCAGACGCTGGGACTATCGGACAGGGATGGATCACAATGATAATTGCCCTGTTCTGTTCATTGCCCCGAAGCCTGGCCTGCCACAGTCAGAGACAGAGCACTAGGCTGCAGGAGGCCCTGGGGCTGGTTCGTTTTCAACCCCGCCCTGCCCACTGCCCGGGCCAGCCGAGGAGCTGGCAGGAGCCTGGCCTGCTCCCCACTGGCCAGACACAGGGGCTGGGCAAGCCAGCGCTGGGCTTATCCCCTCCCCCTCAGTCCGCTCTGGTCCTGGGACCCTGCCTTCATTTTGGCCGCCACTGGCTCCCTGCTAAGCAACCACAGCCTGGTGGGAAGTGCGGAGTCAGCGCACGCTGGTCCGTCGCCTCCAGCGGCTGCCCGAGGCTGCCTGTCAGCAGCCACGTCTACAGTCGGTTTCTAGCATTTCTGGGGCAGGTCTGCCTGACTTCTGCAACTCCCCTCACTCGTGCTCACCAAGCCTGACCAGACCGACCCACTGGGCTGGGAGCCCTGGCCGCGCACCAGTGCAGGACATCACTGTCTCAGAGCCCAGGCTCTCTGGCTCCCCAGCATAAGGTCCCCCACTGTGATTCCATGATTCCCTCAGCCCTGAGTGCCTTGCAGATCCACCCCTGCGGTAACTGCACAGTGCTTGGTTCACCCTGGCCTTCGGAGCACTAGTGCTGCCTTCACATGCCGCCTCGCTCGTGCACTAGTGCAGGTTTCACACCCTGGCCTTCGATGCAAACTGAGTTTGGGCAGGTTCAAACGCCAGCCCTTCGATGGACTAGTCGGGTTCACCGACCAGGCGCGGCCTTCGATGGACTAGTGCAAGGGTTCAACATCCCTGGTCGCTTCGATGAGCACTAAGTGCAGGGTTCAACGCGCCCGATAAGTCGGTTCACAGCCGGCCTTCGATGACTAAAGTGCAGGGTTTCACACGTCCGGCCCTTCGATTGTGCACTAGTGCTCGGTCACAGCCGGCCCTTCGATGGACTAGTGCCTAGCGTTCACATGCCAGCCCTTCGATGCATAGTGCGGTTTCACAGCCGGCCCTTCGATCTATGCGCCTCACACGCATGCCAGCCCTTCGATTGCACTAGTGGCAGGTTCACACGCCTTGCCCTTCGATCACTGAAGTGTACAGGGTTCAGACATACCTGGGGGCCTTCGGATGCACTAGTGCAGGGTTCACACGCATGCCTTCAATGCACTAGTGCAGGGTTGACCCAGGCCTTGATAGCACTAGGAAGGTTACACGCGGCCCATTCGAATGCCTAGAAGTGCAGGGTTCACACGCCGGCCCTCGATGCACTGGCCAGGGTTCACCTACGCGGCCCTTCGATGCACTAGAGGGTTTCACGCACGCCGCCCTTCGATGCACCTAGTGCAGGTTTTCACACCCCCGGCCCTTACGATCACAAGTGGCGAGCTCACACTCCCTGCCCCTGAAGGGCAATAGAATACACACCCTAGATCTGGAGTGCAGGGCGCCTGCTCTCAGGCTCTGGGTGCCACAGGAAATGCCACGCTGCCTCTGAGTGGGAGAGGAAAAGAAAGCGACACAGAGCTGGACTCCACTGATTTCCCTGCAGAGGCAAGCCCCGTCAGGGCCGGACAGACGAGCTCTCTTGATCTCTCATCACCATGGCTGCTGGCTTCTCCCGGAGGATCTCTCACCAGGCCCAGCCCAGAGCACCTGCCTCGTGGTTTTACCCAGCCCTCCTTCGGTGGGACTGTGCCCGCGTAAAGCCCTCCTGGTCTGGGCCAGTCCTCACACAGGAGCCACTCCTCCGACCTCCTCCCCGCCCCTGGGTATGTGGTGCTGGGAATGTGGCCGTGGAGCAAACCTAGCTCTCCACCAAGGGCCAGAGTGGTCCCAGACCAGACAGGATCATACAGGCAGCAAACTGCCTTGGGCTCCGTGGGCCTGGATCAGCCTTGGTGGGGGCCATAAGGTGATCTGAGCTGCACTGGGGGCGGGTGGGGGGGGCAGGGGACACCCAGCCCAGCCCCTTGGGACCCAACCTAGTGCTGCATCAGGGCAGCCCAGGCCCCTAGGCAGCCTTCTGCATGTCCCCTACTTCCCTGGGCGGGGGGCAGGCTTTCCTGCCCCAGAAGCCAGGCTGGGCTGGGGAAGAGCCTGCACTGCTCCTCTTTGGGCTGGCTAGACCCCTCCCGTGGGCTCAGTGGCCTGTCTCAGGCAGGCAGGGGCTCCTGGCAGGAGGCGGCCCCAGCAGAGCTCAGATGGGGGGTGGGTCACTGGTGCCCCTCCTCCCTGCTCTGTGGGATGCGGGGGGTGGCTTCCTCTCCCCAACCCAACGCTGGTGGCAGCCTGGCTGCCAAGGTCGGTCCCTTGCCCAGCTCTGCCTGCCGAGTGGCCCAGCGGCTCCCAGCTGCAGTGGGCTGGCAGGCACTCCCCATCCATGGGGTGGCATGCAGAGAGCCTCAGAGCCACCCAGAGGATTCAGGGGGTCTGGGGCAAAGCAATTTCCATGGCCCCTTCCATAAAAAAAAGTTGCAATACTATAGAATACTGTATTCTCGTGGGGACCCCCACTTGTTCCCCGGGCAGCCCTGGGAAAAATAAACATTTAAAAACCTTCTGCATCTCAGCACAAACCCAGGTTTGAGAACTTCTTTTGAAGTCACTTTTACAAGGTATCACTGGTTCTCAGCATCAGCTAGTGCTACAAGGCACTAAAGCTCATTAAAAGGGTTGGACAAATATTTTCCCTCAAAACGTTTTTTGGTTTGAAAACTAGGGGTTTTAAAAAGCAGAAAAAATCAGACAATGTCTGCTTTCCTCCAAAATTTGTTGTGTTTTTTTTAATTGAAAAGCTGAAATTAG
>NW_027427939.1:0-1110 GCF_003597395.2 Chelonoidis abingdonii | reverse complement strand
CCAAAACCCCAGGGGCCCCAAAACCCTATTTCTAGGGGCCCCAAAACCCCAGGGGCCCCAGAACCCCATTTCAAGGGGCCCCAAAACCCCAGGGGCCCCAATTAGGGCCCCAAAAAAACCTAAGGGCCCCCAAAACCCATTTCCAGGGGGCCCAAAACTGCAGGGGCCCCAGAACCCCATTTCTAGCGACTCCAAAACCACAGGCGCTCCAATTAGGGCCCCCAATATCCCAGGGTCCCCAGAATCCCAGTTCCAGGGGCCCCAATTTAGGACCCCAAAACCCTAGGGGCCCTAAAACCCCATTTCCAGGGGCCCCAAAACCCCATTTCCAGGGGCCCCAAAACCCCAGGGGCCCCAATTAGGGCCCCCAAAACCCTAGGAGCAACAAAACCCCATTTCCAGGGATCCCAAAACCCCAGGGGCTCCTGAACACTATTTCCAGGGGCCCCAAAAACCCAGGGGCCCCAATTAGGGACCCCAAAACCCTAGGGGCCACATAACCCGATTTCTAGGGTTCCTAAAACCCCAGGAGCCCCAGAACACCATTTCCAGGGGCCCCAAAACACCAGGGGCCCCAATTAGGGCCCCCAAAATCCCAGGGACCAAAGACTCCCATTTCCAGGGGCTCCAATTAGGGACTCCAAAACCCTAGGAGCAACAAAACCCCATTTCCAGGGGCCCCAAAACCCCAGGGGCCCCAGAACCCTATTTCCATGGACCCCAAAAACCCAGGGGTCCCAATTAGGGCCCCCAAAACCCTAGGGCTCCCAAAACCGTAGTGCCACCCAAAACCCCATTTCCAGGGGCCCCAAAAAACCCTAGGGCCCCCAAACCGCATTTCCAGGGGGCCCAAAACCGCAGGGGCCCCAAAACCCCATTTGCAGCAACCCCAAAACAACAGGGGCCCCAATTAGGGCCCCCAATATCCCAGGGTCCCCAGAATCCCAGTTCCAGGGGCCCCAATTAAGGACCCCAAAACGCTAGGGGCCCTAAAACCCCATTTCCAGGGGCCCCAATTAGGGCCCCCAAAACCCCAGGGGCTGCAAAACCCCATTTCCAGGGGCGCCAAAACCCCAGGGGCCCCAGAAACCCATTACCAGGGGCCCCAAA
>NW_027427938.1:0-2444 GCF_003597395.2 Chelonoidis abingdonii | reverse complement strand
CCTGGACTTCTTTGCTTCTTCTTCTCTGCGTTTGAAAAAATCCATGCTTTGATTTTTATGCTCAGGATGTTTAGTTTCAAGATGTCACTGCAGTTTGCATGGTTTCATTGCTTCAGCACACAAAACTTCACAGCAAATGACACATTGCGTTTTTTCAATACCAGAGGTGATGATACAGGCAAAACCAAATTTAATGTAAGACTCTAGATACTTTCATTTTTTAGCGGTTTTAGCCGTAAAAATGGCCATTATTTTCAGGAGAAAGTTTGCACTTGTGTGTCTGACTGTTAATTAATAAAGTATTTGTTCAGCTGCGAATCAAGCCCTCTAATGCTGTCTCAGTATCAGGGCCAGACAGAGAAAAAATGGCACCCTGGGCAAACTTCTATTTGGCGCCCTTACTTTGGAGGTGCAGCTGCGCTTGAGGTAGAGTGGAGTTGAGGGCTTGCAGCCACGGGTCTCTGTCAGGGTCGGGGCTCACAGCTCAATGCAGGCATTGGTGTTGGGACTCATAGCCGCACATCCCTGTCAGGGTCAGGGCTCGCAGCCTGGGGTCGGGGCTCGCAACCACATGCCGGGGTCAGGGCTCACAGCCCAGTGCAGGAGTCAGGGTCGGGGCTCGCAGCCGCGCACCGGTTCAGGGCTCACAGCGCAGTGCAGAAATTGGAGTCGAGGTCTGGGCTTGCAGCCGCACATCGATTCAGGGCTCACAGCCCGGTGCAGGAGTCGGAGTTGGGGTTGGGGCTCGCAGCCATGCACCAGTTCAGGGCTCACAGCCCAGGATCGGGCCTCGCAACCGCGCACCAGGGTCAGGGCTTGTAGCCATGTGCCGTGGCTGAGGCTCACAGCCCAGTGCAGAGGTCGGGGCTTGCAGCCATGTGCTGTGGTTGGGGCTTACAGCCTGGCGCAGGGGTCGTGGCTCGCAGCCATGAGTCCCTGTCGGGGTCAGGGCTTACAGCCTGGCGCAGAGGTCGGGGTTCGGATTCGCAACCATGCACTGGAGTCGTGGCTTGCAGCCATGCGTGCTCGTTGGGGCTCACAGCCCGGGGTCAGGGCTCACAGCCCGGCGCAGGGGTCAGGGTCGGGGCTCACAGCCCAGCACAGAGTTCAGGGCTTGCAGCCACATATCCCTGTTGGGGTCGGGGCTCACAGCTCATAGCTGCGCACCCGGATCAGGGCTTGTAGCCCTGCAGCTCCACACAGGGGTTAGGGCTCCCAGCCATGCATCTTGGTTGAGGCTCACAGCCCAGCACAGGGGTTGGGGCTCGCAACTTGCAGCCACACGTTGGGGTCAGGGCTTGCAATCTCCCCCACAACTGGGTTGCAACCCCTAGTTTGAGAACCAATGTGCTTAGTTGACCTATCACAATACATTTACTTTTCTAGCTCAAGTAAAGCTCTCTTTAGGAAAAAAAATGAAAAATTCCACAGACAGAGGACATCTCCACAGTACACATTACTCACCAAACTCCTATCTGGATTGTAATGATTTATTGTCCAGCCTGGTAATCGTATCTTCTTCTGAGCAATTTTACTGTTTCCACTGATGGTTCAAATGCATTGGCTTGGATGTTATCACCTTCATCATTGTCAGAAAGCTGTTTCTAACTAGCTTAAGTTGGTGACCATACCCTTAAGAATTCATAGTGGTGGAGCCTGCCATGATATGCTTTCTGCAGAAGAAAATACGCCTGCCACTTTGTGAGAGGAAAATAGGATAGGGATAATGGAGCCAGCAGGAAGTGAAGTGGGTCTTTAGAACTCCATGTTGCCACACAGCAGCAGCAGTACAAAATCCAGCACCAAGGAACAGAATGAGCTGATAACATGGGTACAGGAGTTTTTCGCCTCTGAATTAGATGGAAAAAAAATGGTTGATTTCTCTGCTGTAGGTCGATACTAGCCGTGGATCTGATCCAACCAATTGATGTTGCATCCAGGTAAAAGCAAGTCCAGCAGAAACAGAAGGAGCAGGTACAGATGAACCAGGATGAACAGGAGCAGAAACAGAGATCAGAGGACAGTATATCAGAGCAAATGCATCCTACTGTGATACAGTGAACCAGTGCAAGCAATGCAGACAAGTACCCATGAGAGATCCAGCAAATACTTGCCAAGAGCAGAGCAAGTGTACAGCATAGAATCACAGAATCACAGAAGATTAGGGTTTGAATGGATCTCAGGAGATCATCTAGTCCAACCTCCTGCTCAAAGCAGGAGCAACCACAATTAAATCATCCCAGTCAGGGATGCTGGGACTTAATAACCTCTAAGCATGGAGATTCCACCACCTCCCTAGGTAACCCATTCCAGCGCTTCACTTCCCTCCTAGTGAAATAGGTTTTCCTAGTATCCAACCTAGACCTTCCCCACTGCAACTTGAGACCATTGCTAATTGTTCTGTCATCTGCCACCACTGAGAACAGTCTAGATCCTTTCTCTTT
>NW_027427937.1:0-6855 GCF_003597395.2 Chelonoidis abingdonii | reverse complement strand
AGCACCGCTGAAAGACTAGCGAGGGAGTTTATCCCAGGGGAGGTGCCGCAGCGAGGTCAAACTCGAACTGGATTAGAAGAACACCCTGGGAACCAACCAAGAAACTGATCAGAAGCCCGAGATCAATCTAAGCCCACCTACCTGTCTCCAGCAAGTATGGCCAACGCCATCAGAATCTTCAGAAGAAGCTGTGGGAATCTCCACATGAGGGAGATATAGGGCACTAGATACCCCAGCAGCCACCCAGCAACACAGATTTGCTTATCTCTAAAGAGATGGCTAAATACTAGAGAACGGTTCACTGTTCCTTACAGAATTATTGTGGTGTCCGTCATTGTAAGGTCTGGGTAATTCGGGGTATTTGTGATACGATAAATGGTCGAACAATAGCATTTGGCGGAAATCTTCAAAGTTTGGGCCTCACAAATATCCTTGCGCACAGCTGCAGTTACCAACAGCTTTATATTATTTTGTTTTATGGAAGTATTTCCATTGGTATATGGGGTTGTAATGCTGCCACCTCTCTATCTTCTTTGCATGTCCTTGGACTAGTACTCATTGGCACCGAGAGGAACAACAGCCTCCAGATTTCCCTTCTCCACCCACCTAGCCACCTACCTACATAAAAGCAAGCAGAGCAAGAGAAAGGTAGGGAGGGGATACACTTGTTTATGAACCAACACATATCTGGAGTGGGGAGAGCGACACGCATTTCGAGCTAACAATGGAGCAGTTTTCAACTCTGGAAAGGCACAATAAACCGCCATGTCTTATGTGAGTCTAGTTTGTCACCTATTCAATTAAAGGGACCATTCAAAGTGAGAGGGCCGACATAGAAGTTGGTCAGTGAAAGAAGTCCTCACCCCCACTGTCTCTTTTGATATCCGGGACTGGTGGAGCACAACGACACGACCAGGACAGCATAGCCGGTTTTCAAGATGGTTGGACTAAGTGAGACTAAAGGCAGTCTGTTAAAAAACGACTATGATGGTTCTTTCGGCTCCCAGGACTGTTGAGTCACCCTGTTACCACGCCTGACCCAGGACCAATTTTTTGCGACCTACCCAGCGCACAAGGAGATGTTCTCCGCCTTGATAAGGACCAGACGGCGGCTCCCCACTGTGGTTATCAGCATGAAACAGTCGTTTGTCCTGTCAAATAAGGCAGCAGGCAGCAATTCCTGCCTGTCTTTACGGTCCTTATATTTTATATCCTCCTAAGTTGGAA
Source organism: Chelonoidis abingdonii (assembly GCF_003597395.2). Classification (NCBI taxonomy): domain Eukaryota; kingdom Metazoa; phylum Chordata; order Testudines; family Testudinidae; genus Chelonoidis; species Chelonoidis abingdonii. The sequence continues at coordinate 5,628 of NW_027427937.1, read as the reverse complement.
TGTATGTAACTGAGCAAAATGCGTCTGTATATGGTTTTTACATTTAGCACTTATCTTGGGCTGCACGCAAAAGGCGGGAGAACTGAGTCGGGCAGGACATCACGCGCTAACAGGTGGGGTGAAGCATCTCCCACCACCCTAGACACGCACTGGCAACTGGTGACAATCTCTACTCCAAGTCCATAAAGCTCACTGTCAACAGCACATCTTATGCTAGTATCCAGGCAGGCAGTTTGCAATGGTTATGAAAGCTTGACTAAGTTAACTAGCTATGCTGCACACACTTTACATGCTACTCTTTACGTGGTCCATAAGCACATTCAACGTATACTTAGAGGTGGTTTATAGTGAGGTTTCAAGCCTGATAACAAGACTGTTTCAAGGACCTTTTGCTGGGGGGACTCAGTGGTAATAACAAAAGGACTTTTTCTAAACGAGATAGAAAAAAGGAAAAACTAAATTTCAGCACGCAAAACAGGAGGATGAACGAAGCGCGTAATCTCCCTGCTACTCTTCCGCCACTGAGGCCAGTCACGCATGAGGTAGGTCTCCTGGGGCTCCGTGCTGGCCTTGGAATCCCCACAGGGATTCCAGGGCAGCAGTATAGGAGATAGCCTGTTGTGTCCCAGCCCCGGAGCACGCAAGATTCCTGTCTGGCCTCAGCTGCCTCGATCCTGGTGTCAAGGCAGAGATAGCCATCACCCTGCATGCAGCTGGGCCTGGAGCGCTGGTGATCGTGCCCCCATGCGACTAACATCTGTGAATAGGACGAAAATGGAAAACATGAAACCCTAGGAATGTTTGAAGCTGAGAGGTGGCTAAGAATGGGAGAGGAGACGTTAACTTGACGCAGGGCAGGATTGGGATAGAGAACGGCGCTGAGATACGTCTCCTGATGACAATACGGCACTATGGTGCGGTGTGTTGGGAAAAGGACCGGGGTCCAAATTACCGCTTGATCTCACTCCAAGAATGACATGTGAGGTCTATGCGGTTCAGAACTTTCAAGTGGGCTTTAGTAACATATGGGCAATTACTTAGTGGTACGTATATGACGGTAGATTATATAATTCCATTGGATAACTCGCACATGCCACTGTATACGCAATCATCCACAAATCCTCGAGGTCCTACAATCTCGAGCACACGCTCATTACTCATCCACTAAGAACACCAAGAGACTGAGGGTAGTTCCAGTGTGCAGAATCAGGTCTGGTTTTCGAAGACGTTAGCAGTATGCACTGTCCCGTAACTGTAAGAACCCATAGAGAGGGCCGAGACTTATGAGGGTGCTTAGATAGGCCGGGCGACTGTCCACCATACTTAGGCGTGACTCATCCTCCCATGCTGTGCAGCGACACCTGGTAAAATGCTCGTGCTTTGGGGAGCTCCTGGCAATCAATGAAAAGAACTAACCATATGCAGTGCAAATGTTCACAACTCTTAGGACAACAAGTGACTGAGGCCCTGTTAAATACACTACGGCATATGTTGTTTTCTTTGTAACTACCTTCTCTCGTTCAGGCTTTAAGGGTTTCACGACAGGGCGGGTGACACACATGTAACGCAGGCCCTTACCCGCCCACACACACAAATGAGGAGACGGTGACACACCACATATCCTGTACAGCCTCTCTCAACAGAAGCGGGGAACTGACCAAAGCCGATCTGACCCTCTTTCTCTGGCACGCTATCTTTTATGGCCTCCTGGACCCCCGGGAATTGAGCACTCTGCCCTTCTGCACATTGCCACGAGTCTTTGGCAAGGCAACATGTGGGGGCAGAGGGGATGCAAGGCTCAGCAGTATTCAACCCGGGTCTGGCTCTCCTCCACCCCCAGTCTCTACAGGCTTCCCACCAGAAATGTGGCCAGCAGCAGCCTTTCAGCACAGAGCGGAGGGAAGGGACTGGAGCTGCTTCCAGTTGCAGGGTGATAGTAGGGAAGGGACGGAGAAGGGATGAGGAACCATAAGATATGGCCATTCTTGTGGGTCAAGAACAGAAAGGCTCATTGCAGCCCTGTACCCCTGTTACTGACAGGGCCAATGCCTACGGCCGCCAGCAAAAGTAACTCGAGCAGCAACAGGGAAAATACAGCAAGTGATCCACTCCTTCACCGAACCTCTAGAAGATCTGGGAAATCAGAGGACTAAGACACCATTCCTGCCGTTCTGGGAACAAAGCCATTGATGTGCCACCCGCGCATGAAGTTATTCAGTTTTTTTTGATCCCCGGTATAGTCTTAGCCTTCACGAGCTTATCCGCTGGAGGTCAGGGCCACAGGTGAAAAACTGTGATTGTGGATAGAAAAATGCTTCCTCTTTTGTTTTAATCCTGCTGCTATTAATTTCATTTGGTGACCCCTAGTTCTTTGTGTATAAGAAGGAGTAAAATAACATTCCTTAAAAAATTTTTACTCCCCCCGCCAAACAACCCAAGTTCCCAAAAATGATTAAGAAAACTCCTTCCCTTATCATCTTCCCTTATCATCTCTCTTCCAGCTGAGAAGTCCCAGTCTTAATTTCACTCTCCGTGTATGGCTTCCGTTCCACAACGTCTAACATTTGGTGCTTTTTCTGATCTTCCATTCCAATAATCAATTTTTTACATGGGTGTGACAACTCTGCACACGATTTCAGTGGTGAGCGTAACCATGGACATATAAAGAACCAAATATGACCATTTTCTGGTATTGCGGCGTCTAATCCCTTGTAATGATTCCCCAACACCTGATATCAATTTTTTGACTGCTGTTCAGTTACTGAGTGGAATGTTTCGGGAGAACCTAGCCCCGAGACATCCGTCAAAATCTGTTTTCTTGAGTGGTAAACAGCTATTACGATCAGCATGTTTATATGTATACGTTGCAGATCACTCGTTTCCAACATGCAATACTATTTTGCGCACTTAGCAATAGTGATGTTCTATTGGCCATTTCTCCTGGATCAGCTCACACACAGTTGTAAGAGATCAATTCTGTAAGCTCTTACGCACTCTGTCTGGGACTTAAACTACTTGAGAATTTTGCGATACTGCCAGGTGTGCTACCCAATCACTGGTCCTATCCCTTTCTTGTCCCAATACATATAGATGTAACCCTTCAATAGGACTGGGTACCCGTATAGGTCCCCTGAGGGACACACTATTTACCAATTCTCCATCGGAAAGTGTCCATTATTCCTCACTGCCTTGTCGTCTATCTTTTAACCAGTTACATATCCATGAGATAGGCCTTCCTTTATTCCGACAGCTTACTAGGTTGCTGAAGAGCAATGGGGAGGTCTAACCGTTGTGAAAGGCTTCTGAAAATCATAAAGATACACTCGTCCACGTGGAGATCCTTATGAGTGCAACAATGTCATCACCCCGGTCAAATATTCTAGCAGATGCGGTGAGGCAGAGATGCCCCGTTAAAAAACAGGATGTTGACCTCTTTCACAACAGTATAGGCCCCATCCGGTGTCTGACAATTGTTTTTCCTACTATAAATTACGCACGCAGTTGTAGCCTCGCTACTCGAAGCGTCAGACTCCTCCGGCTGTAAGTGCCGGATAGAACCCTCTACAGGCCCTGTCTAAAAAATGGCGTACTAGCTGTCGCCAGTCATTTGGTACAGAAGCTGGTTTAAACGATAGGTACTTACAGACTACAGTATTAGTAGTTCCTACAATTTACATCATTTGAGTCCTCAGAACTCTTGCGTGAAGCCAATCTGGGCTGGTGACTTATAGGTTTAGTTATCAATTTGTTCCAAATCTTCTGAAATGACACCTCTCAATCTGACAGTTTCTCAGATTGTGCATCTAAAAATGAGTGTCTCAGGGTTTGGGATCCTCCTCGCATATTCTCAGCTGTGAAGAGCTAACCTGGCCTCGCCGGATTTGCAGGAGCGTACATGCGTTGTGTCTCGTCCTAGTCGTTTGCCCGAGCTCCCCACTGCAGGCCACTCCAAATGTACAGCTGCTCCTGTCCAGCTGCTACATTGAGGGCAGGAAAGGGTTAAAGCCTGAGCGCACGCATTTGTGCAGCAGGGCCCGGAGCTAAGCTGAACTGCAGGGGCTCAGCGAGTCCAGTGATAGAGAGGGTGGCTCAGCAGTGTGGAGCGAGCTCCTCAGGGGACACGATTCAGAACCAGCACCTCAGGGCAGTGACCCAGCGGCTGAGGGCTGGGGTGATCCAGAGCGGTGCTAAGCCCTGCCTCTGAGGGCTGCTAGCAGCCTGGGAGATTCCTAGGCATGAACAGGTGGCTGGCAATTTGCTCCCCGTCGCCACCGCTGCCTTGCCGGGGCGGCCTGGCAGATCAGGCTGAGGGGCAGAGAGCTGCCCTGCCAGGACTGTGTGGGAGCTTTGGCACCATGGGCAGGTCTCAGACCTCCCTGGCCAGGTGCGAAACACTATCCCCATAGGGTGCACAGCTGGAGGATCGGGATTTTCGCGGGCAGCACCGGACACAGCCAGCAGGCAGTGGCGGGTAAGGAAGCGCAGGCTGGCTAGTCTGTTGGTGAGCTGAGTGCTCTGATGAGGGGCTGGTTCTCTGCACAGCGCTGGGAGCAAGACGTGCCCCGCTGGGGGGGACATGGAGAAGTAGTGGGGCTGGGAGGGGGGAGGGCAAAGGGACAAAGCATGAGGGGGAACACGTAAAGGTCTGTTGGGTGGGCAGCAGAGGCGACACGTAACCACTGCCCGGTGCCTGTCCGCACTTACCAACCACTGCAGCTCGCAGTGTGCAGCCGGTGACAATGGGAAATGGGACAAGGGGTGGGGACCTGTTGGCTGAGAGCTGGCACATAGGGTGGGCTCAGCTGAGGGAGCAGCAGGCGGGGAGAGGGGCTCTGTATGCTGCATCTTTGCCCTCCCACGAGCCTTGCACCCCCATCCCCATAGTTGGGCCTAGACTCCCCCGTTCTCCACTGGTAGGAGGGTATCTAGAAAGCAGGGATCTGGTCAGCAGCAGGATCTGCTAGTATGAATAGGAGGAGATAGAAAATACAAGACAATTTCCCTGCTTGAGGAAAAAGTTGAAACACCTGTAGGAGGGCTTAAATATGGGACTGTCCCTTTAAAAACGGGGCATCTGGTCTCCCCACAAGTACTGCAGCTGTAGTTCTCTGGAGCAGAGCTACCAGCTCGGACAGGCTTAAAATGCTGTGTGCGCACAGCTGCACCGCTGTGGTGCGTTAGTGGAGACACTCTGCGCTGATGGGGGAGAGCTCCCCGGCAGCGTAGTTAATCCTCCTCCCTGAGAGGCTGTAGCTATGTCGACACAGGGGGTCAGGTTGCTGTTACTATGTCGCACACGGGGTGAGGATTTTTCACAACACTGAGCAACGTAGTTATCCCGATATATGTCTGTAGTGTAGACCAGAGCTTCACTGAGATTGTCCCACATATTTAGGACGAAATCCTGAAATAAAATTGCTATTTTACTCAGGTGAGTATTTTCATAAAAGTCAATGGGAGTTTCTTATGAATGAATTTACTTGTGTGCTTGAGTGTTGGTCGGGTCAAGGCCTCAGAGCCAGTAGCATCCAGCAGGAGGATTGTGAAGGAAAGAGGTTCTGCTCTCATCCTGTTACTAACTGGGAGTGACTCCGCAGTAGTGAGTGTAAAGTGCCAGAAGAACCAGTC
>NW_027427936.1:0-1040 GCF_003597395.2 Chelonoidis abingdonii | reverse complement strand
TGAAGAGCAGTAAGAAGCAGTAAAAATCAACCAACAGCTTGTACAGAAAGTCAGCACCTTACAGGATTGTCCTGTCATTGAGATTGGCAGTGAAATGGCTGTGAGTGTCCAGGCTTGGATCCCGTGTGGGCTACGATTTCCCCCTTTCCCCTTTCACTGGTCGCTGCTCCCTGCTCTGGTTGTGATTCCTTGAATCAAACTCCAGTTGGGCATAAGCGTTTGACCCTGTCTGACAACATTTAGCAACATTAGACACCTCTACGCAAGGTTAATTAGTAAAACTTTGATAGATTTGGACACAACAGTCAGTTACATTTATAAACTGATTGTTACATTTTATTTAAAATTCCATTATCCAAACAGTGCACGTCATTAGCACTGAAACGATCATGGGAATCTTGCTTTCAAAGTCCAGCAGTTGACTGAAAAGGAAGTTTAGGATTGAAACAGCTTTTCATGTACCCGATAACTCCTCTGACTCTGCGGCTTTCGCTCGTTTGCTGAATTTTCATATGAGACAGAAATGGCCAAATCCAGGCTTAGCAGAATTACAGGGGCATTGAACCATCTGCGTCCTAAATTCACTTGTTTTCAAGACTCAGCCAATGGTTCATTAGAGGAAATTAAAGTTTTTCTTCACTCCTTACAGCTGGTTTTGATCAATTTATACCCAGTCCCAGATTATCCTGCCACTTCAGCAGAACTTGTACATTTATAACTGACGGGCTAACCAGGCTTCTGTTGTGTAATTTACATCACTGGTTACATCCCAATGGAATTTGCCCAGCAATAGGCATTAACCCTGCTTATTTCATGCAGAAGTTTGCCCCGTGTGATAAAGCAAATGATGCGTGATAGAAACAGTACATTCTGCCATCAGATGCATTGGTGGTTACAAGCACCACGCCTGGCTGAATACAGCACTCGTCTCTGCAGAAGAGCTGTTGCATTACACGAGTGTAGGAAGGAATAAATGTTCTTGTCATGGTGTAATTCCCAAATCTGAACCTTAGCGTCCAAAATATGGGTACCAGCATGAA
>NW_027427935.1:0-2629 GCF_003597395.2 Chelonoidis abingdonii | reverse complement strand
GGGGGGGGGGGGAGAAAACTAAAAAATCTTTTTCTACACTTTCTTGGTACATTCCAAAACTTCCTGGCATTACTGAGCATGATGCTTTCCTTGAAAGGGCTTTTTGTATATGGTGTAATAAGGTCAGAAAGTTTGAGCATTGTGAATTAGATGTTTTGTGGTAATACTGAGAACAGTGCAACACAACCCCTTTGTACCCATTTTTTGATGAACTATAATTCATATGTTATGCTGGTGTGTTCTTAATGAAATTTAATTACTTTCTTGTTTGAAAGTTCTGAAATATACAATTTGAAATTACTAAACTAAAGTACACATCATCCATACATTTGGGTGTACAATTTAAATGTAAAAACAATGAATTCCTGATAAAATGATGACCGGTCTAAATTACATATTGTTTAAAATGTCCTTAAACAGTGGATAAATGAATGAAAACTCTTGTACATCAGTTGCAGGAATGTTAGGGAATGAAAAACCATGCAAAAAGCAACGTAAATTAACCCATTGATGGGGAAGATGATTCTAACATTAAAGCTATTTAAATTCAAATATCCTCTTACTATTACATTGTCCTATTTTGTCTTTGGGATTGGGAAAGGAAGTTCATTTGTGCTAATTTTTTTTTTTAAAAAGTTCCTGGATTGAAGATGATCCATAGTACACTTTTCTTTATCACTGAGTTGTCCTGTTTGTTCCAGCTATTTTTCTTTTCTCCTGAAAATAAAAACCTACCATGGGCTGAAAGGAATATGTATTTTTTGTATTAAAATTTGCAACACATTTCTTCTATAATCAGATTGGTTCTGTTGCCCTGACAGCCATGTTGACTTTTGCTGTTCAATTTTAGTACCATGACTGAAATTCCAAAGGAGGTAGTAAACGCTTTGTGCTCTCTCTCCCCTAACAAAGAGAGGTTCATCGCTTCACAACAAAGAGATGTATTCCTTTCAGATTAAGCATCCAAACCGATGACTCTTTCTTAGTGTGATTTGCTAGCTGGTTTAATCTGTTTTTGTCCTCTGCCTTGAAGCTTACAATTCTTTCCACTCTAATTCACTAAGAGCAAGCATGAGGAATATGAGAGGATGAAAATGGCTGCAGTTTTTCTGGCTTTAAGCTTGCTTTGATTCTTTTTAAATGACTATACCAGGAGGACTCCGCAGTTGTACAGAAACTGATTTTTCTCCTCGTATTTTCATCAATTCTACACTAGCACCACCGACTGATTCAGGAAGCCACTATGATATTACCTTATTGACTATGCTGGTAGTGGGATCTTACAGCTTTTTTATTATTCCTTTGTTAGCCACGTTTACTGGGAAAAGAAGTAGGTCATTAGCCTTTTTTAAATAAAAGCATGTTTGGTTTCGTGTTAAAGCTGGTAAAATCTATCAAATTAAATGCTTTAATTTGCTGTTTTCCCAAAGAAAATACTTTTCTTAATTTAAATTAATAAATTTACAGAAAATGTTCAAACTAAATCTTGACTTCAGTGTTTTTGTGATTTGTAATCATATCTGGATTACATGTGGTTAATATTTTCTGTGCAGTGCAATTTTTTGCTGACTTTTTGAATCATCTTGTTGAGAGAATCAGTATTTTTTTTTTTACTTATTTCTAGAGGTATTTTACAGAGTATTTCTTCTTGTCCTTATGTGACAGTTAGATTATTAGACAATGACATCAAAATAAAATCATAATTAGCAAAATCCTAAAATTCTTCACTATCAGATTACTGGGACATTCAAAGGTCAAGATAGGATACTTCTGCAGTAAACCTAGTGTAATGTAAAACCTAGGATAATATAGTCCTGTTTAACATTAAACTGACAAATTGTTTAGCTTGATATTTAAGAGAGTTCATATTTTTCTGTAAAAATTCATGAAATATAACCTTCCTGTTGCTGCCTGCTCAGTCCTGTGTTGTGATTATCTTAGAGAGTTAAGTTTCCTATGACAGTAGCTTGCTGCCTTTGAGTCTGATTAGCACTTCAGTTTTATGATTCTCTCCTATTTTCTGAGGAAAATCTGTTTGTGAAATTTTGGCATAATGTAACTGTGTGTAATAAAAAAGAAAAGTATTATTTGCACTAGTAAATGTGGCTGAGGATTGAAAAATTAGAACTGCAGCATCCTGACCTTTTTTAAGCAATTGTGTAGTGTGCCCATGGTAATTGTATTATGATGTAAATAAAGATTGAGAACATGGGTGTGTAAATCATAAGGCTTGCAAGTGTGAATTCCAAGTGCTGTTTTTGTCCTTGTGCATGCAAAGAAAATAAAGCAAAGTATAGTATTTCAGCAGTAAGATGCTGATCTCAGCAATTCACCTTGAGTCATAGGAATATAAACCAGTCTTTCACCTTGGCTTGACTTGCATGATGCTGTTCAGTAACTTGGTGGGGCTATTTTACATCTTGTATTACTGTATATAGAATAATTTGGGGGTGTCTCACTGGTGGAAGTTTAATATATAACAGCAAAATTATTTTTGAGTAATACTTTGATACACTATGAAATTCTCAGGAGTATAATCAGACAACTATAACTCGTTAATCTGAACTATGGGCTCAGATGTCTAAAGTACATAGCAGCCAAGAGTCCTGTGGCACCTTATAGACTAACA
>NW_027427934.1:0-1519 GCF_003597395.2 Chelonoidis abingdonii | reverse complement strand
GTCATTAAAATAAAACTTTCATGCCCTCAAACCAATATTCTTAAGAAAGTGCAAAGAATTACATGCATTTTCAGGAAACATATTGAGGAGCATTCATCATTATAAGATGTCACCATTGGAGCAGAGCAAAAAAATTAATCTGAAACTTTTTTCCACCAAAAAAAAAAATAAATAAATGCAGATTTGGGTAGACCAAATTTTTTTTCCCCCACAAATTCATATCTATTTTAGTGAATTATTTTGGTTGAAATGAAAAAAAAATCTAAAATGTCAATACGAACCATTCCAACATGAAACAAAGTCTCATTTTGATTGTCTGGGCTAGAATCACATAGCAACATACGTGGAGGAGGTAGTGGTTTTCAGAGATTCCAAATCCAGAGGGACCATTGGGAGCATCTTGTCTGACCTCCTGTAATACTAGGGACCTACCAAATTCAGGACCATGAAAAATGCATCACGGACAGTGAAAAATCAAATCTCCCCCATGAAATCTAGCCATTGTAGGGGAGGGGAGCAGCAGGGCTGGGGGGCGCTTCAGCCAGGGGCTCCTACCCTGCACCAGTCTTCAGCTGCTAGACCTGGAAGGGCTGGGGAAGGATGAGACTTCCTCTTCCCCTGCACTGCTGCTCTGCATCACATCCACCACCGGAAACCTCCCTCCAGCTACACGAAGCTCCGTGGATGCTGTTTTCAGAGCCTCCTGCAACATCCCTACAAGAGCTTTACAACCTCCTCTCCACCTCCTTTTGGGTCGGGACCCTCATGGTTACACCACCATGAAATTTCAGATGTAAACATCTGAACCATGAAATTGACTATTTTTAAAATCCTATGACAATGAAATTGACCAAAATGGACTATAAATTTGGTATAATACAGGCCATAGAACTTTCCCAGAATAATTCCTAGAGCATAACTGGTGGTGGTGCCACTTTTGTAACTTTTAACCCAACGGGGATGTGGGAGACCCATATTCAAATCCCCCACTTGGGTGACAGAGTTTGAACCCAGGGCTCTGGTCTCCCAGGTGAATGTCCTAATCATCAAGCTATAGAGTATTCTGGGGTGGGTTATTTTCCATCTTTCCTGTTCAATCTGTTCCACTTTCTATAAAATACTTAATAGTCATTTGGGGAGGGAGGAAGAGCGAGAAAGTGATTCTATTGCCCAGGGGTTAGGGAACTCACTCAGAAGGGAAGCAAAGAGGAGCGACACCTGGGTTCCAGTCCCTGCACTACTGAATAGCTAATTATTTATACAATGTGAAATAGTTTCAACAGAAGAAACTGAATGAGACTCATCTCAGAATATTGTATAGCCTGAGGGGTAAGGCACTCATCTGGGGGAGATATGGGGTCTCTCACTTGGGTTCTGTCATAGTATACTTTCCTCAATCTGAATCTTAGAGTCCAAAAATGAGGTACTAGCATGAAGTCCTCTAAGCTTAATTACCAGTTTAGATCTGATACGCTGCCACCAATCAGGATTCTGAGTACCTGATAAACTCTGGTCTCCC
>NW_027427933.1:0-1894 GCF_003597395.2 Chelonoidis abingdonii | reverse complement strand
TCTAGTCCAACCCCCTGCTCAAAGCAGAACCAATCCCCAGATTTTTACCCCAGTTCCCTAAATGGCCCCCTCAAGGATTGAACTCACAACCCTTAGTTTAGCAGGCCCATGCTCAAACCACCAAGCTATTCCTCCCCCATGGAGTTCAGTTCACCAACTATAGATACTAATTTCTTTGTTTAATAAATCAGTTAAAAAAAGTATAAAGGCAAAGCAAGATTAAAATTGGTTATTTAAATAAAGATTTCCTGCTCACTTTGATTTAAATCTATCCACCTTGGGTGAAAGGGACCCCGAGATATTCTTAGATTAATTCTATTGCAGCAGCACAGATACAGATTCAATTCAGAGTTCCTGCTTTTTGAATTGGGGTGGGAGAGTAAGGTTAGAATAGGAGGAAGTGAGACTAGAGCTGCGGTTCTCAAACTATGGGTCGGGATCCCAAAGTGAGTCATGATCTTGTTTTAATGGGGTCACCAAGGCTGGCATTAGACTTGCTGGGGGCTGAAGCCTCCCCACTGCCTAGAGCCCAGGACCATAGCCCTTTGGCTTTGGCCCCCTAACTTGGGGCAGCAGGGCTCAGGTGGGCTCAGGGTTCAGTCCCCGCTCCTGGGTTTACGTAATAATTTCTGTTGTCAGAAAGGGGTCATGCTGCAGTGAAGTTTGAGAACCTCTGGGTTAGAGAAATCCATAGATGTGCCCTGCCTTCAAAGCAAGACCATTTGAAGCAGCAGAAGCATGAAATTTAAAAGTCAGTTTCCTTACTCAGAACTTAGCGGGTAGCCTGTGAAACTGAACATAACCTTGTCAGCTTCCTTTTACTGCTTCAGCCTCTGTAGGCTCTCTTCTGCTTGGTCCCAGTGCTCGTGCTCAACTGCATTTTTCAAGACCTGAGTATTAATATTAGACCATGAAGGACATGAAAAAAATTACTGTGGAATGTCCCAGTTTTAGACCATTTCAAAGAGCAGATATTGACAAGATTTGAAAACTTAAGGGCTGTTACATTCTCTGAGTTTTTCCAAGATGGAAATAATTCTTCATGTCCAAGCTTTTTTGATATGTATCCCAGGACAATCGTAAAACGTTGCCATGTCTGGAAGCAGTAGTTTTCACAGGTTTTGTTTCACAGATTATATATAACCATATCACCTGCCCCAAATGCTCAAATACCATGAGTTGGACTACAACAGATCATGAGATTAAAATAAATAATAAATTCAGGGTTCTTTTTATTTACCTTCTGGTTTCTGAGCATTCACAGTACACTCAGTTCACATATTCAGGGTCCCCAATGAGGAAGGCTAAAACCAAACATATTTCTTTTAAAGAATGAAAGCTGAGATTCTCACATAATCATTGCCTTTGGGAGTGGGGGTGTCATGGTACAATTCCCCACTCTGAACTTTAGCGTCCAAAAGATGGGGTTCCAGCATGAATTCCTCTAGCTCAGTTACCAGCTTAGCACTTGTAGCGCTGCCACCAACCAGGAATTCCAGTGCCTGGTACACTCTGGTCCCCCCAAAACCTTGCCCGGGAAACCCCAAGACCCAGACTCTCTGGATCTTAACACAAGAAAGAAAGCCCTTTCCTCCACCATTGCCTCTCCCAGGCTTCCCCTCCCTGGGTTACCCTGGAAGATCACTGTGATTCATACTCCTTGAATCACAAAACAGAGAGGAAAATTCACCTTCCCCCCTCCTTCCAGACTCTCCCTGAAAAAGACAGTAATCCTAACACAGAGAGAATTTAGCCTTTCTCTCCTTTCTCCCCATCAGTTCCCTGGTGAATCCAGACCCCGTCCCCTGGGGTCTCACACCAGAATAAAAAAACAATCAGGTTCTTAAACAAGAAACTTTTAATTAAAAAGAGAAAAACAGTAAAAATTATCTTT
>NW_027427932.1:0-2074 GCF_003597395.2 Chelonoidis abingdonii | reverse complement strand
AGCATAGAATCCTTAGAGATGAGACAGGTTTTCCTTTACAGAAGCCAAGCTGCATTATACTATTATGTTCTAGGGGTTTACAGCTCTACTGCTTTTGATTAGAGTTTCAACCAGTTTACCTGATTGTGAATAAGCAATACTGATCTAAAGTATGAATAATGCTTTTTCAAAAAAATCAAGGTAGGTACAACACTTGATACTTCCCAGTCCTTTGAATAAGAGATTATCTATTTATGCAAGCAGCTTAGCCTCCTCATTCTTAAATCCAATCTGGAATTCAGAAGAATGGACATTTTACTTGCTTTTTCTAACAACAGAAATAGAGGGCAATTTGCTCCAGTGCTCTGACTTTTGACCCCTCAAATCTTATTGATCTTCCCCAAATACTCTTATGCAAGTTGATGCAGCTCTTTCACTTCTCTGCAGTGTCCTTACTCCTTAATTGACTAAGGACAAGTTTCTTAGGTTTTCTACTTCTCATGTATCTAAAATATGAATTTTTTTGTCTGATTGCTTGTTGTAGTCCCTCAGCTTTCCTAATCTTTTTTTTGGCTCAAATTCTCTGAATAGCCACATTAAGCCCTAGTGAATAAGATCAGGGGTGGGGGGAGGGAGGCATATTTTATCTATTTAATGAGACACTATTTTCTGAGTTTAGCAGGCAGTTCAAACAACGTAAGAGTTAGTTTTAATAAAATGTTCATACTATGAATCCCCAAAATTCTAACCAAATTTACTGTAATTAGAAGAGGGCATTTCTTGTATTAAGCATTGCTCATTTTTAAAAAAAAATAAAAAAAATGAGAAAGTACAGAGAGCGATCATGCAAAATATGATGATTCTAAATTGTCCAATAGAAAAGGAGTTGAGGCCATGAGTGTGTTACATTCTCCACTTGTAAGATCTTGAGGACACTAGGTACAATCATGAATGTTAGAGCATGTTACCCGTCTCCTTAGCCATGCAGTCCTTCTCACAGAGAGTTTTAGGGCACGTACTTTTGATTTTTTGTCCTAGTTCTCAGGACTAACCCGCTGAATTAGAATGTAGCTCTGAAGTAATTATATTTTGTTTAAGCATCAATGCGCTATAACACGATTCATCTTCTACAGTGTTATCTAACTTGTCAAACTTTGAAACATGTGGACCACTCATTTCAAAATGTGACAGAGTGGGCAGCACTGTAGAAGATTTTTGGACACCAGACTAAATTTCTGTAGCATATCAATATTTGTACATCTCTAACCAATCTAACTGGTTTCCCAAATTTCAAAACTGCATGGTCACAATTTAGATATTAAAAACGTTACACTGATGTAGAAGTCAGCTGGAGTAATTTTCCATCACAATTTACTTACCCATATTTATCTGCAAGGTCTCGTGCTTGTCTCTCATTGACTTCCCTCTGATCTGATAAGTCAGCCTTGTTACCAAGTAATACTATATCAGGATTCTCACAATATGCATTGGCTTGCAGCTGACCTAAAAACACAAAAACAAAAACAAAAACCTAGAGTAAAAAGTATTGAAATGCCACTAAAAGGCCAAGATTTAAAAAAACAACCAAAAAAAAAAAAAAAAAAAAAAATGTGCACAGACCAGGGGGCGGGGGCGGGAATGAAAGATTTTCTATACTTGGGACTTTTCATAATACATTGACTCATTAAAATAATTTTCTACGGGGGAAAACGGACCAGATGTGATTAGGAATTTATTTCCAGTGAACTATTCACTTCCCCGCCATACAACCGGGGGGGGGGGGGAAAATCACATGCAAAGATGTGTTTTACATACAGTATTCCAGTCTACAAATAATAGACATCAGTACATTTTGGTTAGGTTTCTTTTAGTACAGACAGGGGTTCTCTTATGCAAAGAAACCCATTAGGAGATCACAGAAATAAATTCCAAATGCTTTTCACAAGCAGTTATTTAGAAATTTGAGGCCAAACCTTCAGCTGGGATACAACTATGTAGATCCACTGGTTTCAATATTTAAGTAATTTCCTGATGCTTATCTTTTCTTACATCAAAACTTGGGAGTAAGAAAAGATAAGTAGCTGCAGTATATATT
>NW_027427931.1:0-1712 GCF_003597395.2 Chelonoidis abingdonii | reverse complement strand
GGCAAAATGCCTCCCCCCCAATAATGCTGGCGCCCTAGGCCACTGCCTAAGTCACCTAAATGAAAGCGCTGGCCCTGATCATTCCTCACTTAGCCAATTACTTCACTCCCCACCCCATCGGATACACACTCTTTTTGTGCTTTCTTTGTTAATATATCAAGTTCCCCAGTTCTGCCAGCTTCTGTGGTGGGACCCCAGTGACAGAAGGTCAGCAGGAGCGGGTCACTGTGTATGAAACACATGAAACCCCTTGCTCCACCAATGGGCTGGAGCTACCTAGCACAGCCCAGAAAGTGGCTGTGGCTGTCCGGAGGTTTCCAGCATACACTATGGGCATCCTTCTGTAGTGGATCACTCAAGGAGCCCAATCTATCCTGAAAATTATCTTCCTGTAAGTGAATCTCAGGTAGGGTGGCAGTGCAACCATCATCTGCTCTTCCCCTACAGTGAATGCCCCCCTGATTCTAGAACAGGAGTCGTCAACCTCTGGCACATGGCTCACCAGGGTAAGCACCCTGGCAGGCTGGGCCACTTTATTTACCTGCTGTGTTGGCAGGTTAGGCCGATCACGGCTCCCACTGGCTGCCGTTCACCTTCTCAGGCCAGTAGGGGTGGCGGGAAGCCACGGCCAGTACATCGCTCACTCATGCCACTTTCTGCAGCCCCCATTGGTCTGGAATGGCGAACCGTGGCCAGTGGGAGCCGCGATCGGCTGAACCTGCCAACGCAGCAGGTAAACAAACTGGCCTGGCCCGCCAGGGTGCTTACCCTGGCGAGCCACATGCCTGAGGTTGATGACCTCTGTTCTAGAACATTATAATTAACTACACCAAACAGATTTTGTGCTTATTCTAGGCTAGCTTGGGTTTGAAACCGTCATAAGTGTTCAGGCAACAGACAGTCTAACCTCCCTCAATTTACATGCCCAAGCACTTACCATTACAGTCTTCTGGTGCACCTACGGAAAGGGTAGAGAGGAGAAGGAGGAAGTAGGATCATGGCCACTCCCCCACCATACAGCAAGGTGGAGCCTGCACAGCAGCTGGAAGCAAGCTGCAACATTCTTATGCTTTGGCCCACTGGAGGTGTGATCTGCAGGTATGCGAACAGTTTTTGAGTCCGCAGGATTTTGTTCAAACATTTTAGAGTCTAAAAACCTTTTAAGGATATTGAAAATGTAGATTAACATATATTCTCTAATTTCAAACAATAGTTATGTTATACAGCAGAGATCGGCAGCCTCTGGCACGCGGCTCACCAGGGTAAGCCACGGCCAGCACATCCCTCGGCCCGCATCACTTCCCCCAGCCCCCATTGGCCTGGGATGGTGAACCGCAGCCAGTGGGAGCTGAGATCGGCCGAATCAGCTGACGCGGCAGGTAAACATACTGGCTCGATCCACCAGGGTGCTTTCCCTGGTTAGCCGCATGCCAAAGGTTGCCTACCCCTGTCACACAGTCTCCTTTTTGGCAGAAAATTGTTGAACCACCAAATTTTCTCTCTTTCTTGTGGGTATTTTTGTTTTGTTTTCTCTTTCTTTCTCTCTTTTTAATACATGCAAAAAAGTTCCTCTGGGAAGGCGGGGGGGGTAACAAAAGACATTGACATTGTGCAAAATTATTACATACATGTATATACTTCCCTTCTGGTTTATCTGTCTCTATGGAGATGGGCATGGATGCCTGATGAGATTACAATGCTTCTGTTAGCAC
>NW_027427930.1:0-1151 GCF_003597395.2 Chelonoidis abingdonii | reverse complement strand
GTCCAAGAGGTAATTGTAACAGGACCACTTGGAAACAGTGACCACAATATAATAACATTCCTGTGGTGGGAAGAACATCTCAGAAGCCCAGCACTGTGGCATTTAATTTCAGAAAGGGGAACTATGCAAAAATGAGGAGGTTAGTTAAACAGAAATTAAAAGATACAGTGACTAGAATGAAATCCCTGCAAGCTGCAATGGACACTTTTCAAAGACACCATAATAGAAGCCCAACTTAAATGTATACTGCAAATTAAAAAACACAATAAAAGAGCTAAAAAAAGAGCCACCATGGCTTAACATTGTGTAAAAGAAGCAATGAGAGATAAAAAGGCATCTTTTAAAAAGTGGAAGTCAAATCCTAGTGACATGAATAGAAAGGAGCATAAACACTGCCAAACTAAGTGTAAAAAATGTAATAAGAAATGCCAAAAAGGAGTTTGAAAAACTACTAGCCAAAAACTCCAAAGGTAATAACAAAATGTTTAAGTATATCAGAAGCAGGAAGCCTGCTGAACAACCAGTGAAGGCCCTGGACGATCGAGATACAAAAGGAGCGCTTAAAGACAATAAAGTAATTGCAGAGAAAACAAATGAATCCTTTGCTTCAGTCTTCACAGTTGAGGATGTTAGGGAGATTCCCAAACCTGAGCCGTCTTTTATAGGTGACAAATCTGAGGAATTGTTACAGATTGTAATCTCACTAGAAGAGGTTTTGGAATTAATTGACTTGTTACTGTTATGTTTATCACCAGGACCAGATGACATTCACCCAAGAGTTCTGAAAGAACTCAAATGGGAAATTGTGGAACTATTAACTATGGTTTGTAACCTGTCCTTTAAATCAGCTTCTGTACCCAATGACTGGAAGATAGCTAATGTAATGCCAAAATTTAAAAAGGGCTCTAGAAGTGATGCCAACAATTACAGGCCTGTACGTCTAACATCAGTACAGAGCAAATTAGTTGAAACAATAGTAAAGAATAAAATTGTCAAACACTGAGAAGAACATAAATTGTTGGGCAAAAGTCAACATGGTTTCTGTAAAGGGAAATCATGTCTTACTAATCTATTAGAGTTCTTTGAAGGGGTCAACAAACATGTGCACAAGGGGGATCCAGTGGACATAATGTACTTAGATTTCCAGAAAG
>NW_027427929.1:0-2017 GCF_003597395.2 Chelonoidis abingdonii | reverse complement strand
CTGAACTGCTTACTGCCCCGCCCTGACCCAGGGCCTGGGCTCCTAGAGACCATTTGTTTGCTCAGCCCCTGCTGAAGGGCCTGAGCACTGACTGCTACTGCCCGCCTTGCCTCAGGGTCGGGTTCATAGACTCCATGCTTACCCGGCCCCTGCTGAAGGGCCGGGATTCTGCCTTGTTAGAGACTATTTGTTGCTCAGCTCCTGCTGAGGGGTCTAGGCCCTGGACAGATTGCTGCCTGTAGGGAGGCGCCCTGGCTCCCCGTCACGCCTGAGAGGGACGAGCCCCAGCACCGGACCCTTACAGGGAACTATGCAAAAATAAAGGAGCTAGTTAAATGGAAATTAAAAGCTACAGTCACAAGAGTGAAATTGCCTGCAAGCTGCATGGAAACTTTTAAAAAGCACCATAACAGAGATTCAAAATCAATGTATAACTGAAATTAAAAAACATAGTAAGAGGACCAAAAGTGCCACTATGGCTAAACAACAAAGTAAAAGAATCAGTTAGAGGCAAAAAGGCATCCTTTAAAAATTGGAAGTCAAATCCTACTGAGGAAAATAGAAAGGAGCATAAACTCTGGTAAGTCAAAGTGTAAAAGTACAATTAGGCAGGCCAAAAAAGAGCAAATAGCAAAGGACAGAAAAACTAACAGCATTTCTTTTTTAAGTACATCAGAAGCAGGAAGGCTTCCAAACAATCAGTGGTGCCACTGGATGATCAGGGTGCTAAATGGGCATTCAAAGAAGACCAGGAAGACAAAGCCATTGTGGAGAAGCTAAATGAATTCTTTGCACTGGTCTTCACTGCAGAGGATCTGAGGGAGATTCCCACACCTGAGCTATTTTTTTTTTTTTTAGACGACAAATTTTGAGGAACTGTCCCAGACTGAGGTGTCAATAGAGGAGGTTTTGGAACAAACTGATAAACAATAATAAGTCACCATGACCAGATGGCATTCACCAGGAGTTCTGAGGGAACTCAAATGTGAGATTGCAGAATTTCTAACTGTCGTATGTAACCTATCACTTAAATCAACTTCTGTACCAGATGACTGGAGGATAGCTAACAGGGCCGGCGCTACTGTTTAGGCAGCCTAGGCAATCGCCTAGGGCGCCAGGATTATTCGGGGGGGCGGCATTTTGCCGGGAGGGTGGCAGGCGGCTCCGGTGAAGCTGCCGCAGTCGTGCCTGCGGAGGGTCCGTTGGTCCGTGGCTCCGGTGGAGCTGCCACAGTCGTGCCTGTGGACGGTCGGCTGCTCGCGCGGCTCCGGTGGACCACCCACAGGCATGACTGCGGCAGCTCCACCGGAGCCACGGACCAACGGACCCTCCGCAGGAATGACTGCGGCAGCTCCACCGGAGCTGCGGGATCAGTGTGGGGGGCGGCGAAATGGCCGTGCGCCTAGGGCGTGAGAAACCCTAGCGCCCGTCCTGATAGCTAATGAGACACCAGTGTATAAAAGAGGCTCCAGAGATGATCTTGGCAATGACAGGCCAGTAAGTGTAACTTCAGTACCAGGTAAATTGGTTGAAGCTAGTTAAGAACAGAATTATCAGGCACTTAGGGCTAGCCTACACTAGCAATGCTAAAGCGATGCCGTGGCAGCACTTTAACGTGCCTCGTGTGGTCGCGGCACAACGCTGAGAGAAAGCTCTCCCAGCGCTCTAAAAAACCACCTCAATGAGGGGCGTAGCTCCCATGCTGGGGCACTGTTTACACTTTGGCCTTGGCTACACTGGCGCTTTACAGCTCTGCAACTTTCTGGCTCAGGGGTGTGAAAAAAACACACTCCTGAGCGCAGCAAGTTACAGCGCTGCAAAGCGCCAGTGTAAACAGTGCCCCAGAGCTGGGAGCACAGCTCCCAGTGCTGCAAGCTAATCCCCATGGGGAGGTGGAGTGTCTCCGCGACCACACTAAGGCCTTGGCTACACTGGCACTTTACAGCGCTGCAACTGGGGTGTGAAAAAACACCCCCCTGAGCGCTGCAAGATGCAGCGCTGTAAAGTGTCAGTGTAA
>NW_027427928.1:0-1770 GCF_003597395.2 Chelonoidis abingdonii | reverse complement strand
GTGTTGGAATCTCCCTGCTCACATTTTAAGTGAACAAAAGATGGGTGCTGGCATTCTGAGAAAGTAATGATGACCCTCAAAATCCTGCCCTGGGAGCCAGGCAGTTAAGCAACCAGCATACACAGTCTCTACCATGATAGCATCCTGTCTGGCAACAACTCACTGATCAATAGCTGGGGTATGAAATCCTCATTTCTTTGTTGTTCTATCACCGTAGTCCCTACTTTCCTATTGCTTGTCTGTATAATCTCTGTTGGGTTCTGTGATTTGCTTCTGTCTGCTGTATCATTAATTTGTTGGGTGCAAACCAATGAAGGTGGTGGGGTATAATTGGTTAGATGATAATGTTACAATATGTTAGGATTGGTTAGTTACATTTCAGTAAAATGATTGGCTAAGTTGTAGCTCAGCAGAACTCCAGTTTTAGTCTGCAGTCAATCAGGAAGTAAGGGGGGGAATGGGAATGGGGGTAGGGGAATTGGAATTATGTTTTGCTAAGGCTGGGAATAAGAACAGGGAAGGGGAACAGGGACACAGACAAGCCTCTGTGGTGTCAGAGCTGGGAAGGAGGATACTGAGGAAGGAAATCGGAATCATTGCTAGCTGGAAGTTTACCCCAATAAACATCGAATTGTTTGCACCTTTGAGCTTCGCGCATTGCTGCTCTCTGATCATGCGAGAAGGACCAGGGAATTGGATCGTGATGGGATAAACCATCTAACAAGTATGTCTTTCAGGGTGTGAAAAACCCCATCACCCATATAATTAAGCTGACCTAAGCCATGGTTAGATAGTGCTAAGTGAAAGGAAAGATTGTTCTGTCTATTAGCTATTACAGGGATGGGAAACCCCTTCAGTCACCATAGCAACTGTCTTCTCCACAGTGCTAAAGCAGTGTCACAGCAGCACTGTTAAATGTAGCCAGCCTCAGAGTGAGACCAGATCTGGCTTTAGTTTGGCTCTGTAGATGCTCAGGTATTAAGACAACAGCAATGACAACACAATTGCTGCTCTAATTAGCAGGATTTGAACCTGGGGGAGACCTCAAGGGGTTCCTAGTTCATTGCCTTAACCACTCAGCCACAACTACTTGATATACAGCTGCTGTACTACACACTGATTCTTTTCTCACAGAATTGTTACTTCAAATGGCTCAGACCAGCTCCCCCAGCACACTCACGGCTGTGCATTAGTGTACGTGTGTCCATGGCAGAACAGCAAGAGTTCCTGCCCATTTCCCTTCCATCTGGAGCATGATTAGAATGTGTTTGTGGCTAACAACATTGCTATAGATTGTTGTTCATTCCCCACACTGACAATTCAGACAGTCCCTTTCCTATTCAAATCTCCACCATATCATTCCAATAGCCGGGGTCAGGATTTCTCTGGGGCGCTGAAAAGTTTCAGGGGATTGGTGTGTGAGCTCACCCTTGCATTTCATCCCTGATGTTTCATGGACTAACAACAGCAGCAGAAAGACAGAGCTGAGCCAATATCTCCCTGTCAGAGGGGAAGGTGGTCACGTCCCCTGTGTCTGACCATTGCCATTGCACGAGAGAACGGTTCAATGGAATCGAATGCCCTGGCTCAGACAAGAAACACAGGGAGGTTTTGCTGTTCATGGATCTGTGCAAAGGAAATTGTACCTCTGTGTGAAATTGAGGAGGGAAATGAAAAGTCCACATGGTGGCCCAGTGCCTAAAGGAATGTGGGTGAAGGACTCTGGCTGAGAAATTATTTAACAGGAATTTGTATCAATGTATTGCCCTG
>NW_027427927.1:0-1098 GCF_003597395.2 Chelonoidis abingdonii | reverse complement strand
CCCACCCTTATCATTAATAATAATAATTAATAAGCAAAACCTGCCTACATTCACCAGGGTTATTTCTTGCTGCTTTTTGCAGCACTCAGCAATCACATTGTACAGGATGAAGAAATAAGCAGAGGTGAAAGTAAGCTGGCAAGAGCAGGTGTGCCGTACTGGGGTGGCCCGGCTTCCCAAGGCCCTTTAAATCATCTGGGTACTATTTAAAGGGCCAGGGCTCCTGCTGCCTCTACTGCCTTGGGCCCTTTAAATAGGTGCTAGAGCCCCGCTCTCACTACCCCAGGGCTCCGGGGGCTCTTTGATGGACCGGGGTGGTAGTAGTGGGAGTGGGGAGCTGGGGGCTATTTAAAAGGCCAGGGGCTCCCACTGCCTCTACGGCCCCAGCCCTTTTAACCGCTGCCGGAACCCCTGGCTGCCACTGCTACCCCAGGGCTCCGGTGGCTATTTAAAGGGCTTGGGGCGGTAGAGGCAGGGGAGTCCCGGGCCCTTTAAATAGCCTCTTGAGCCCCGCTGCCGGAGTTCTGGGGTAGCAGTGGCAGCAGGGGGGCTCCGGCAGTGGTTTAATGGGCCCGAGGCGGTAGCGGTGGCCACTGCTACCCCGGTGGGAAGGGGGAGGGCACTGGCCCCCTATCTCTGCCCCTTCTGCCTGAGGCCTCGCCCCTTCCAGGGGCCAGAGCTGGCCCCAACCCAGCCCCATACCGGTAAGTCCCTATTTCTATTTCTACTTTCACCCCTGGAAATAAGGGATGTCCCTTCTACAGTAATAAGGGTTTGTTGATAACCCAATGCATGGTACAAGGGATATGAGCGGCTGCTGCCCAGGGCTGAGTGAATTGAAACTAAGGTGCAATTGCTACGGACTAAAAACTGGCTTTCCTCTCCTATGTGAGATTGTCTGAAATCTAGACCAGAATCTGTAGATTATTGGAGTGTAGAAACAAACATGTCTGCAGTGATTCAGGAGAAGTCATGTAGCGACTCTTTCTCTCTGTCCCATGTGGGAACAGACTTAAGAACATGCACCATGTTGTGGAAAGGGGTCTAACTGTTTTGATGATTGTATGGGGAAGGGGGCAGCCAGTCAGCTGGGAAATT
>NW_027427926.1:0-2717 GCF_003597395.2 Chelonoidis abingdonii | reverse complement strand
CCTCTTCCTCAGCCCTACCCCGCAGTCCTCACCCCTGCATCCCAACCCCCTACCCCAGCCCGGAGCCCCCTGCCACACTCCAAACCCCTCATCCCTGGCCCCACCCCAGAGCCCACGCCCCTAGCCAGAGCCCTCAACCCCTTCTGCACCCCACTGTCCCAGCTCAGTGAAAATGAGAAGATGAGTGAGGGTGGGGTAGAGCAAGAGACAGAGGAAAGGGGGATGGAGTGAGTGGGGAGCAGGGCCTATGGGCAGATCAGAGGCGGGGCAAGGATGGTTTTCTGAAATCAGAAAGTTGGCAATGCTAAAAATAAGTACTGTAGCTTTAGGAAGTCATAGGCATGCATGTGAAAAATAGACTAATATTCGATCACTAACTCTGCACAGGGTAGTCTTGAACACAGCACCCAATCTCTCTCACTGAGGTCAAAGGGAACAGTATTGGACCCCTGGGAAACTGATTCAGCATGAATAAGGTTCAGTGAGTTTGCTGCAGATAGTTTTAGTCTTCGAACAGTCCCACAACACACAGCAGAATTACCAGAAAGTAAGTGTTTGCATGCTATCTTCTTCCAACTTCCAAACAGGAAATTAATACAGAGGTTTGGTATGACTGTATATTTAAATAAATGAAAGTGGATTCATTTGAATGTGCCAGTCCAAACATACACACCTGCAGTTACTTAAACTGAATGAAAAACTATCAAGTAAAATAACCTCAGGTGAAAATATCATTCAAATACATGCACCTGTATATATCTAAATGCCCAGTCATTCTAATAACTGCAGGTATGTCTATTTGGACATTTATATATTAAAATATTCGCACCCAGAGCAATTGAATGTGTAATATTTTAACATGCTTATTTAAAAATACATACATTGGGGAAGATCTTTCCCTTAGAGCGTTGCTGGTCAATGCAAGCCCCAATATTAAAAAATTGGGATGTACGTGACTATCTCCTTACCATGATTACAAGCATTACAAATAGGCTTGGAAGGATTAGATTTTATCATCAGTAACTGTCAGAAACGTTGATTTTGCCATACACACACAAATCGATAAAAAATACTTCTTTTAATTACAAAATTACAGAGGGGCAAAGAAAAGAATTTTCTGCTTGAACACTCAGAGTTTGATCTAAGGATATTTACTTTATATATTTTGAGATGTGATGTTGACAGTTAGTCAGCTTTTGGAATGTCAATGGTCATTAAATAATTACTGTCTGACTCCCCCACATAATTACCAGCAATTGTTAAAATTAAAAATAAATAAAAATAGGGAACAAAAGACTTAAAAATAAACATCAATATTATCTGTCAAAATCATAACAAAATAAACATCAAATTCTGCCACACCAAATTACAAAGTATTTCTCTGGTCCTGGTTCTCAAAGGGAAAGTGTGATTACAATAGTAAAGTCATGGATTGGAAGATTAATTACAACAGGTAAATATGAAATTTTCTCAATAAAATTTCTTCTTCAATATTACTGAGAGATTCATAATTGTTCCAATACAAGCCAAAAATTCAATGTGCATAAAGACTTATTTGGATTCATCTATATCTATCTATTTCACACATGCTGAATATAATCCCTTCTCTGCCTTATCATTTTTTCCATTTAATGTTTCTAATTTATGATGACTTTTTTCCTCCTATTTGTTCTGTTTTATACTGAAAATATTTCACTTATTTGCATTCTTCTTTGGTGAACAAGGTAAAATTATCTTTTATTGTTACTCGAAACTTCTTATCCATAATTATTTAGATGTAACTGCCCTTTAAAACAAAGTGTAATATCTTCCTGACTCTGTCATTTTTAGATTTTTAAACCACATGGTATTTTATTTCATTGATTTGTATAGTCTATGTAGCTAAAACAAAACTCAGGTTTACTGAAAGAGAATTTTTAAAAACATGGGTCAGAAAAGGCATGCAAGTATTTAACTCAGATTAAAAACATTAATATAAATGGAAAAGTCTTAATTAGTCCTATTCAGGAGCATTTTCATAACAATTATAATGGTCCAGAGTAGTCAAATATAATTATTTAAAATAAACAGAATTAGAGTTCTGTAAGGAGGCGCCCTGGCTCCCCGCCGCACCTGAGGGGGAAGAGCCAGAGCAGGCACCTCCATTGGCGGAGCCAGTACCGCCTGTTCCCGCCCCCCGGAAGTCAAGGGGTGGGACAGGAAGTATAAAAGCCAGGGCCCAGAGCTCAGTTAAGGCCAGGACGCCGAAGAGCACAGACGTGGAGGCCTGAGCTCCCACTCGGCCCAGCTTGCCTTGTGCTCACTATCCAGAGGAGCGCTGGCCGGACCTACCTCGGGCCAAGTATCCAGAGGAGCGCTGGCCAGACCTACCTCAGGCCCTGTATCCAGAGGAGCGCTGGCCGGACCTGCCCCGTGCCGAGTATCCTGAGGACCCTCAGCCTGAACTACCCTGCGCCCGCTGGCCGGAGGAGCCGCCAAAGCCTGTTCTCCCCCAGTTCTCTGAGGAACCTATTGTCTGGGACCCACTGGACTGCGCCGACGGAGGACAGGTACCGGGGAAGGGGGAAATTGGAAGTAGCCCGGGGGTGGCTGATGACAGTCAGGCCGCAGAGGGCCCCGAGCCTATGGCCATGTGTATCGGCCAGGATCTCCACTGACCACCCTGTCAGTGTGTTTCGGTGGGAGCCCTACTGATCACCCTGTCAGTGTGTTTCGGT
>NW_027427925.1:0-2469 GCF_003597395.2 Chelonoidis abingdonii | reverse complement strand
GGGGGGGGGGGGGTGGGGGAGAATGACTATATTGGGGCTAACATCCATTTTCTTGCAGTCAATGAAATTGTTACTCATGGGCTTGATTATAAGGCATAAGTCTGTTTATAGCACTGCTGAGTGGTGTCAATGAGAGTAAACTTCTGTGTATCCTTCTCTTGCTAAGAGTATAAAACAGTTGACTGTGCTGGTCAATGAATGCTCTCCAAACTCTCTTCTTCCAAATAAACTCTAAAAATCACTCCCAACACACTCCATCAGTTGTCAGGAGTGAGTCCAAATCTCAAGTCAATCCCGCTTCTGTCTGCCTCAAAGAAATTTTACCATTGCTGTTTGTTTCCTACATTGAGAACTGTCTGATTAGTTAAGATTAGATCAGAATCTGCTGTGACATCTACTAGAATGATTCAGTGCAAGCAGTTAACCCCAACAGAGCATCTTTGCTCTGAAAAGGGGGTAGTTGGATGGGGGAAAGGAACTCTGTAAAACCAGATGAAACATGAAGATGAGTGAGTTTTTGGGTTTTTTTTAAACTTCTCTTAAAATACTCCTTTGTGTCTCTAGAAAACAGATTGAGAAATGTGTAGGCCTCAGCAGAATGCACCTCATAATTCACCAGTTATGCGTTCTGGCTTTGTGGGACCAATAAATGTGAGATCATTCTGCAGCAGTTAGACTTTGTGTAAACACTAAGATTCAGTACTGCTTTAACTGGTTTAAGTGTTCCTAAAGGGTTTTACACTGGTTTAACACAGACTTATTGTGCTAGTGCCCATGGGTCCTAGATGAGGGCTGGTGCTCCTTTGTACTAGGTCCTACTAAGTCTATAATCTAAGATGGATGTAGACAGAGATGAAGCACAAGGAAACTATGGTAATGTAGATATGCTCAAAATGGCAACAGAATACTCCCATCTGTGCTGCGCTGAGAGAAACATTAAAAATGCCCTTAAGAAATAGAACTCTAATCTATACTGTCTGTGTCCTCACAAGGAGACTTGACAGGGACAAGAAGCCCACCTCTAACTGGTGCCATTAGGCCACACTGGTTAAGCTCAGCACTACCAGGTGAGTCAGTTTGGGCCGGCATGTCCAGAAGAAGCCAAACTCCACAGCCTTATAAAATGTAGTGGAGGGCTGTAGCTCAGGCTACAGTAGCAGACTGCCCACCTCTATGCCATAAACATAGTATAAATGGTGTGAGGCAAACTAAGCATAAACCAATGAGCAACCACTAATTAGTAACTTGGTGAGCCAAGTACTAATTGTATTGTAAAGCTCCAGAAGTCTCTGGTTGCATTTAAAACTTTCAGGCATACAGGATGGGTTCCCTCTAACGTTTTAGCTAGAAGAACCACAGGATTTCTATGAGCTGTTTGAATTCCATGTTAACTGCCTTACTTTTTGTGAAAACAGTATGCAGTCACTTCCTCATGAGTGATGGGAACTTATCTCTTTCCTTTTAGTTTGAAAGATGACTTCTAGGAAGAAAGTGTTACTGAAAGTCATCATCCTTGGAGACTCTGGGTAAGTGGCAGAGCCTTATTAACTTAATGTAAATGACTTGTGTCCAGCTGAAGTGTCCTGTAATGTGGCTTGCAAATGCTTGTGTTCTGCCCTAGTTAGGACCAGTGAAGTACTGGATATTTGGGTTGTGGAAAGCAGCTACTATGCTGCCTTATGGCTTTAAGGATACTTGACTATCCCTTCTTCCCAGTGTTTGTCCCCAATGCCAGTACTTCTAAATACTGAAATCTACAGTATTGCCAAAGCTTCTGTGGTAACTCAGCTTGGTGGTAAATCTTCTAAATCTGCACTAGAAACCTTCCAGGAATAAGACTTCAGATCTCCCAAAGCTTTTACCTTCGCGTTGGGCAATGAGGAATGGGGTCCTAAAACAACAAATATTGTGCTAGCTACTTGCTTGGCTTAAGTGTTGTGATCTGGGAGTACTGAATAATACGCTTCAGTGATACCTTGAGCAAAGATGTAAAACTTCAGGTTCCTGTTCATCAGTGAAGTAGGCACGTGTTTTTGTTCCTGGAGTTACTGCACAAACAGTAATTTGACCCTGAATCTCATCTGATAAACAATCTGTCCCACCACCACATCCAACAAGCTGCTGAACAGAGAACACTTGGCTGCCTTGAGGGAGTGGATATAACCTCCAAGCTAGTATCTCTGGGAGAATCTCTACTCCCTAGGCTACTTGGTTAATGAAGTAGCCTAGGATGTTAAGGTCTGTCTCCACAGGACATAATGGAGTTGTTTGGCTACTGTAGCAATACCATAACACTGTGAATAAGACAGCTTTAAGATTGCATTAGCTGTTTTCACTACCTGGGGCAAGGGTCACTTGATAACCTGAAGGAACTTGAGGTGTGAGAGCAATATAGCTAATTTTCTATTGGAAGCCAGTTCCTGTCCCTTGTCTGAAAGCCTAAAATCAAGTTTGCGGGGTGGGGGGGGG
>NW_027427924.1:0-1639 GCF_003597395.2 Chelonoidis abingdonii | reverse complement strand
AAAAAAAAAAAAAAAATCATCACACACACCAATGCAGTCTTCCTTCCCTCCCCACATCCGAATGCTCCTAAACATTAAAGCAGACAAGGTTCAGTAAATCACTCCTGTTATAGAATCATCACTTGTAGAGGGTAACATAGCAACTTCCAGATGGGAATTCTAAAGACTTTGGAAGGACTGGTACCAAATTCTGCCTGTGAAGTAACACTACTAGCCTTCAGTGGAGGTATTTGGGACTGATCCTGGTGGCACTACGTTAAAAGTCAAATGTCATTAGTGCAAGTTTACCTGGCTTTCACAAAAAATTTGACCAAGGACTTCCAGAACTAGAAAATCCAATTCCATCTCATCCTCAGTGAAGGTGAACTCTTAGCAAACAAGCCGATTGCATGTGTTGGATCCAAGGTAAAATAAAAAAAATGCAGCTTGCAAAAACATTTGCATCTCTAATCAATGACCAGGAACACTAGTAAGAACGTTTCCCCAAGTGGGAATGAGCTCTCACATTAGAAGGTCTTTGACTTGGAAAAATACACAAACTGCAAAGAACAAAAAAAAATAAAAATAAAAAAAAATCCCAAAATGTTTTCTTAGGGCTCTTTATACAGCCCAGAAGAATAGTAAAAATAACTCCAAGTTGTGTTTGGGTTTTTACATTCGCAATAGCAGGTCCTGACTGGGTAGCTTTGGCAAGACTTTTGGAGGGCTGTGATCATGACTTTGCAGATGGAAACATGAGCTCCAGCTCTGTTGGCCCCCAAGTGAGGGAGGAGGAGATAATGAATCCTAGAATGGAGTCACTCTGGGAAAGGAAAGAGGAGACAGAGTGGGATATTTCTGATCTAACTGCTGAGGACATTGCCAGACCCTAGAAGGTGCAGGAAGGGGCATCAATTGGCTTTTCATTTCCTTTTGAGCATGGAGTTGTGTGAAACCAGCCCATTGGGTAAAGTGACTGTTTACAAAGGAAATTTCTTATCGCTCTCTGGAACCAAGCATGCAAAAGACCCTCATGGAGGCAATTTGTGGAGCCAGGAGCAGCTCAAGGACTGTTTAGTCATGAACACTACAAACCAGCAGATGGCTCCAGAACATGCAGTAGGA
The DNA here is from genome assembly GCF_003597395.2 of Chelonoidis abingdonii. NCBI lineage: Eukaryota > Metazoa > Chordata > Testudines > Testudinidae > Chelonoidis > Chelonoidis abingdonii. Next base: position 535 of record NW_027427924.1, on the reverse strand, counting down.
TTCCAAGCCCCAGAGTCACCAGCGTGAAGCTAGATCATGAACAAAGGCCATTGCTATGGGGTGGCTGTCCTTGGTGTCTGCGAAGCGAGACACTCTCACAAACACGAGTCCGTATCCCTCTGGCCTGAGTTGGCAGTCTCAGTAGGGAGGCCAAAGAACTAGCCACCACTGAATAGGGTCTCTGCCAAACTAGGCTTACTTGAGTTTTTAGTGGGATAACATGGGAAGCTTGTGCTGCTGCCTCCATTCTGCAGATGAAGAGGGAACACCGGAGCCTCCGCGTAGCAGCATGGTATAGTGGAAAGGGCACCCAGTCCAAGTGACCTAGAGCAGGGGTGGGCAAACTACAGCCTGGGGGCCACATCTGGCCCTTCGGACATTTGAATCTGGGCCTTGAGCTCCTGCTGGGGAGCAGGGTCAGGGGTTTGCCCCACTCTGCACAGATCCTGGAATCAGTAGCATGTCCCTCCTCCAGCTCCTATGTGGAGGGGCAGCCAAGGGACGCCACACGTTGCCCAGAATAAAATGCTCAGAA
>NW_027427923.1:0-2360 GCF_003597395.2 Chelonoidis abingdonii | reverse complement strand
GGTTACCAGGGTACTAGGGATTTGTTTAGCCTGGGGCTAACATACCTGTTTCTCAGTACTTTACTGTAGCCATCTGGCCTTGCCCTATCACACTAGGAAAAAGAAATAAATATGCACATACACACATCCAAATCATTGTAATTTATGCAGGGGGGTTTTATTATTATTTTGGCAGACTTCATAATAAAAATGCTGTGAAAAGTGATACTTGCATGTTTGCTAATCTCACTTATCACAGCCTCCCAGCTCACCAGTAAGTCTGCTGTGAAAAGTGATACTTGCATGTTCGTTAATATCTCTTTTCTCAGTAAGCCCTAGGACAAAACAAGGCCTGGATGCGGGGGCAGCAGAGGCAATCGGGGATGAGGAAGGCAGTGGGAACCTGAGGTGATAGTTGGGGTGAGCCCCACTGCCGTGCAGCCAGAGCCAGGGGCCAGCACGTGTCACTGCGTGGCCAGAGCCCAGAGCTGGAGTCTGGGGCTGCATGGCCATTGGTCAGTGCCTGCTGCCATGCAGCCAGAGCTGGCTTCACTGCTCCGCAGCTAGAGCAGGGTTCTGAACGTGGGGCCAGCTTCCGCTTCTAGGGATCAGTCCCAGCTGGGACCACATGGCTGGAGCTGAGGGTCAACACCTCCCACTGCTCAGTCACAGCTGGGGGCCAGGGGTCAGCACCCAGGGCCAGCTCCTGCTGCTGGACCCCGTGACCAGAACTGGGGGACAGTGCCCACCACTGAGAGGCTGGAGGTGGGGGCCGGAGCCACATAGCCAGAGCTGGAGTTCAGCACCTGATGCTGCACAGCCAGAGCCAGGAGTTGACACCCGAAGCCCCACAGCCAGGCTCCTGAAGTCCCACTGCTGAAGCCTGCCACCCAACCACCACAGAGCTGAAGCTCGAGCCTTCCCATCCCCTTTCTCCTCCCCCAGGTGGGTTAAGAATTCACCTTGCTCCTGCAGCATTGTGCCCCACCGGTCTCCAGAGCTGGTGCAGGGTGGCACATCCAGGAGCGACAGGGAAGGATGGGAAGTTGCCGATGCTTTGCCCCCCTTCCCCATCACCGCCCAAGCGGCTGTCATGGCCGAATGAAAAGCTCCTGATGGCTGCATGCGGCCACAGTGGCCACGTTTGAAAAACACTGCACTAGAGAAACACCCCTTTGCAGTCTTTTAATCTGAAGGTGCATGTCTCAACCTTGCATGAGCGACTCGTGGCTGCTGTTGGCATTCCTCTGTGGAGTTGCTAGTCTCTTCCACATGTCATATTGTCAGTCAACTGTTAGATGTGGTTTAGAGCCCTTGGGTCAAGTGGTGCTGCCTGAATGCCTGTCGTTGTCAGAGCCAAAAGCTGCAACTGGTCTATGTACTGAGTCAGTAAAGAATTTAATGTCAGTGCCCCTCTTTTTCTCCTGTTATAGCACCTTTTCAGGTCTGTTTTAAATGCCCAATCAGCTGCTCTCACTGTGCAGAGGTGCAAGGAGACTCAGAACTGTGATGTTGGACTATGGAGCTGAGATCAGCTTTGGACGACTGTCAAGTGCAGGAATGGGTCTACACTTCCGTGGTGGTAATCTTTAATCACGTTTCACCAGTGTATGTGAAGCAGGGCTAGTGGCTGTAGCCTTGAGCTTCCCTTTCTGGCGCAACCCCCAGCCATGCAGCTGAGGCTGGTTGAACTTCGTGATATTCTTCCCCTTTCCAGTTAATGAAAGGAGCACTAGTGAGAGACAATCATCATAGGAACATTTTAGTCAAACCCGCTGGTAGTTTAATAGAGCAGAAAATAGGTGACTATCTCAGGCACAACTGCTATTTTTAGCAAGAGCATTAACCTTAGTATTCTAGCCAAATACCAACCTGAGTCATTATGTTTTGTCTTGTTTCAGTTGGGTATGTTCGCTTCCCTTATGGCCACAACTAAGCATTGAAAAGTTATGAGTCAATCCCCCCCAAAATGATGAGGCGCTCAAAATCATGAGCTGCTTTTTATAAATAATAAATGTTGGGATTTTTTTATTTGCCATCTGGCGTTTCAGCTTTTAGGGGTCACACATTCATAGAATATCAGGGTTGGAAGGGACGTCAGGAGGTATCTAGTCCAACCTCCTGCTCAAAGCAGGACCAACCCCAACTAAATCATCCCAGCCAGGGCTTTGCCAAGCCTGACCTTAAAAACCTCTAAGGAAGGAGATTCTACCTCCTCCCTAGGGAACCCGTTCCAGTGCTTCACCACCCTCCTAGTAAAGTTTTTCCTAATATCCAACCTAAACCTCCCCCACTTCCTCCCCATTGCAACTTTTATCCCCACCAAGAGCTAGCTTACTTAAAAAAACAAACAACACCCCCCACCCCAACACACACACACA
>NW_027427922.1:0-1091 GCF_003597395.2 Chelonoidis abingdonii | reverse complement strand
TAAAGAGACTACATTACAGTACTTGTATTAAATGAATTGAAAAATATCATTTCTTTTATCATTTTTACAGTGCAAATATTTGTAATAAAAAATAATATAAAGCACTGTACACTTTGTGTTCTGTGTTGTAACTGAAATTTATTTTAAAATGTAGAAAAACATCCAAAATATTTAATAAATTTCAATTGGTATTCTATTGTTTAACAGTGCAATTAATTTCAATTTATTTTTTTAATCATGATTAATTTTTTTAATCGCGTGAGTTAACTGCAATTAATCGACAGCCCCTTTATATATATATATATACACACACACACACACACATACAGAGTAGATTCCACATTTGTGTTTGATTTCTCTTGTTTTCATATCTGTTACATTTTATAGATCTGTATTGTTTCTTTCATTCTGCTCTGCCAGGTTATTTCTTTAAAAAAATTAAAAATAAAAGGAATGAGAAGCTTCTGACTTGCTTAAATGACCAAAAAAAGCTTATACCGCTTTTTATTCCTGTTAGGCTTGTAGAGCCAACAAAGATAAGAAAGTGAGCTGCATCATCAACAGAATTGTAAAGTAGGGTATCCTTTACCCTGCAGAACCTTTATCATCAATGATAAAAAAACAAAAACAAAAAAAAACAGCTTGATTCATGGAGCCTAGGTAGAATTTTCAAGACTCACAGTTAGAAACAACTTTACTTGTTAATTGAGCATATTTAGCCAAAATAGCGGAAAATAAACATGGATCTCTCCAGTTCTAGTTTTACTTTTCAGAATAGAAAGACACAGGATTAAACATAGGATTTTGAGTAAATCAATGTTTTTTCAATACTTGATGTGTCAGCTTTTTATTTCCATATATTTCTTTTTATGCACTTTGATTTCTGATTTAATATCAAGATTCATTAGTGCCATGTGTGAAGTGTTTTTACAATAAGAATCCAAAAAAAAAAGAGACATGAATTGCTAAGCACTAATTGATCAGCGTGCAACTAAAAATAAGACAAATAGTTCCAACACAGACAAGCTCCGTATAGACAATTCACAGATTTTTAATCAGAAAATCTATTCTCTAAAAAAAAAAAAAAAAAA
>NW_027427921.1:0-1295 GCF_003597395.2 Chelonoidis abingdonii | reverse complement strand
TAATTCAGCAAAAGTTTCAGCTTTTCCAGAAAGGCCTTATCTGTTTCCCAGGGCCGTTTTTCCACACCATTAAAGCCCCTACAAGCGTCTCTATGCTTGGAGCAGAGGAGGCCATTTTGCGGAGGGTCAGAGACTGTCTTTTGCGTCTGCCCTCACAGAGTTCCTGAGCATTCCAGCCTGGGTTGAGAAGGAGTTCTCTGCAATTGCTTCTTGAGCTGTTCAGAAGTCTTTGGCTGACACGTCCACAAGTGCTACCTTCCTCCTTGAGACAAGTCAAATGCTGCCGCCAAGTGAGGGAGTTCCCCTTGAATTCCTGTTGAGCACACACTGCCCTGCCCGCACACACTGCTCATAAACACTCACACAGATGCCAAGTGCCACTGCCCACCACACATACTGAACACACACACACAGTGCCACTGTCCACCACACACACACTGCACACACACACACACAGTGCCACTGTCCACCACACACACACTGCACACACACACACACAGTGCCACTGTCCACCACACACACTGCACATAGACACACACACCATGCTCCTGTCCACTGCACACATACACACACACACACCGTGCATACTGCGCACACATCAACTGCAACAAAAGAAACACTCTGGAGACAGTTGGTTTGTTTCCAGGTTGCTTTTACTTACAAAGGTGCTGAAGTGTGATCTCTCTTCTTTTTCCACAGGCAGAAACGCAATGGAGGAGAATCTCATATCCCTGAGCTGCCAGGTGACAGTGGCAGGAGAAAAATGCACAGCACTGAAATTTTAAAACACTCATAAATAATTTCACACTGTGGATTTAGGTGCCCAGGAGGATCCAAGGGAAGGGACTAGGGGGATTAGGGGGAGAGGAGGGTGGTGTTACCAGGGTGCACTGTGGGACTGGGGAATTTAGAGACTCCAGAGAGAACAGGCAGGGGCGGGTTGCAAGGCCCCACGGTGGCTGAAAAAGAGAACCTGGCAGGTTGGGGGGTAGCAGAGATTGGAGATGAGGAACCTCACACCCTGGAGATGGACTGGGGGAGTGAGCGGGGGTGGGAAAGAGGAGCCCAGCAATGGAGAAATGGGTTGGAGGCAACTGGGAGAGGGGTGCTGAAGACTGGGGGGAGGAGGATGTCGGGGGCAGGGCGCTGAGGGTGGGGGGGGAGGAGGAGGAGGTTGGAGGAGGGGCAGTAAGGATGGGGGAGGAGGAGGTCAGGAGCAGGGCACTGAGGATGGGGGGAGGAGAAAGGGGTTAGGGGTGGGCCCATAGGATGGGGAGGTGGGATGGGTTGGGGGA
>NW_027427920.1:0-6703 GCF_003597395.2 Chelonoidis abingdonii | reverse complement strand
AAAGAGAGAGATCGCCACTCCATTTCGGGTTGGGAGTTCCTGGAGATCGATATACAGTGCGTCGGGATCGCTGTATCGCGTCTAGATGAAGACGCATATTTCGATCCCCGAGCAATTGAATTGCTACCTGCCGATACAGCAAGGTAAGAGAAGATAGCCTGAGCTCTCAGTTCAGCGAGTAAACAGGAAAGGTTTACTTAGATGACAGGAACACAGTCCCAACCGACGAGCTATGTGGTAACAGACAACGGAACCTTGGTCAGTCCATCTGGGTGGGGGGTAGGGAGACCCAGACCATTCCCAAAGCCAGCTCCAAACTGAAAAACCCCTCCAGCCGTCTCCGCCAGCCACACCCCCCTGCTCCTCTCAGCCTGATGTCAGTTCAGGGCAGAAGGTGTCACGTGCCTCCATCCACTCCTGGCTCAGGTTACAATCTCAGCATGTTTGTCCCTCAAGTGGTCACACCCTGATACCATCCCACTTGCAGACATCTCTCCTCTGCTTCATCACATAACGTAATATACTATTGAAAAATTAAAGAAACTTTCTCTCATACCACACACAAAACTTGACAGACAGACTAACGACGTTTGAATGAGCTTCGGGTGATCCCACTTGTCAATGCATGTGGATAAAGTTGATTCACCACGAAAGCTCATGCTGCCAGAATGGTTAGTCTATAAGGGCCACAGGAATTTCTATGCTGTTTTAAACAGACCAGATACACGGCATACCCCTCTGAATATTCATCTGCACCGTGTCTGAAGTTTGAAGTTAGCTAATTTTCAATCAAGCCCCCTAAGGTAATACAAGACAAAATGTACAGAGGTTGCTATACATTTTAAAAATGAAGACAAGCACAATACGTAAAACAGAAATATGATATTACTGGCAGCCAAGACAGGAGGCTTATTACGTCGGTACTTCAAAGAATTTGAATTAAGCTAAACCGAAATAAAATGAAGTGAAATGCGCAGACAGATTAAAAGCTAAATACCACGCACTGTCATACCTGACGAATGACGTGAAAGAATGAAATGACAGAGACATAGTACTTTGCAACATTTGAGCCAGGCGTAAAACAAGTAAACACAGTAACTGTTAATGTCTGTTGTGGTGTGCTGTTGCGCTGGGGGAGTTAGACACAGCCCGCTCAATTTTCCAGACAGCCGACACCACTAGCCCGAAGCATAGTCACACAGCCAGAGCAGTCATCTGTACGACGCAGACACAGCACAAACCTGTCCCACTAACCAAGTCAGCTCAGCAGAGCTGGGCACAGGGCAGGAGGTGGGCCACGCCGACAATCCAGCAACCCACCGCACACAAGGAGCTCCTGGAAGCTTGGCAGGCAGCTCCAATGTGGGAGGGGGCAGGGCTGCCGGGAAACATTTGGGCAGAACCAGCTGAAGAATGGGGAATAGAGCAGACAAGACACCAAGTCCCTGCTGAGAAACCACCTCGCAGGCTCTCCTGGACCAGTCACTGTATCGCCCCCAACTAAGCGTCTGCTGGCTGCTGTACTCAGCCTCACAATGAGAACAATAGGTATGGAGGTCCAGCCTTGTCCAGAAGTCTCCCTGCCCTTGCTAGGGGATCCAGTCTCCTTACTCTGTGGCAGTAGGAGGTGATGATCTGCCGGGAGAGACAAAGGGGGCCCCCCCCTCAGCAAAAAAACGTCTCGACTTCATGGCTTTCCTGATAGACAGGGTGGACTAAATACCATTTTGATTGGCTCCTTTCTCAAGAGACAGCAGGTATAAAAGTTAAAAATCTCCTGCTTTTTCAGGGGCCCGGTGACCCAATGAGGAGTGGCGTGAATTCCCAAGAAAAAGCTGGAACCACAAAAGCCCTCTAAACAGGGATCATAAAGCAAGGAAAAATGACGTTGACAAAATAGGAGTCTTCCCTAAAATGGGTTATAGAGCAAGTGGGCTCTAACGAAACCTGAAGCAGAAACAACTATAATCAAGTTTTGACAAGTTTTGCCCTTTTTTTCCTTTATCTCCCATATGAGCTAGGCAGCGGGAGGGGGAGTAATGAGGGAGAGGAGGGAACACGAAAAGCTACCAAGCACCGGGAGGTAGTGCATGACTGGTATGGAAGAAGGAGAGTGGCAGGGCAGGTAATGGACCGAGGAAGTGGGACTGGGTGGTCGTGAGGAGAGGAAGGTTTGGGGATCTAGAGTTGTGGGGGATCCCAGACCTTTAACCTGAATCCTACCCAAACCTCAGGTAAATCCAGACTTCAGCATAACCACTCTAAAAGCCTCAACTTAATATAAGGCCTGAACTGTCAGCTAGGCTACGTTTACTAAATCGTATCACTAATCGACCAACGTAGATCGATCTAGAGCGTCAATCCCGGCTGTAGTGTCGAACTGCCTTAATACCATTCTTTTGTTCACCTCCCTGCACGCATGTTCCAAGCTAATAAGCAATATTAAGATCATACTTACCTCACAGAGTATAAAATTGCCACAAGACGTGGACTAGGTCTCAGAATAAATCAGGTCGGAAAAGAAGAGTCTGAACCCTCTCTAACTGCAGCAGCCACAGCGTCTTCCCACACCTTGGATCTTTGAGCCTGTCCCTCACCGGTTGCGAGCCATTCTTGTTTTCTTACATTCTCCTTTCCAGAGAATAGAGCTGTTGCTCCTAATTTTGATAATCCCAGACTTCTCTCCACGGAGGGGAGTTTAATTCTCCTCCATTAACTGAGTCACTAGATTCCTAATGCCCAAAATGGGCTTTTGCATGTCACAGTTCAGGGTAGCTAAGCCTTTGACCTGCCTCCATGGTCTGCTCAAGAATGGCCCCTCAGGTATCAGGCCTCTAGCAGCCCTCTCTATGAGTAGGGACCCACATGCGTCTCCTTTTGACCAGTGTGTGAGGATTGCAGCTTGTCCTCCACTGTGTTTTGCTGGACTACACTCCAGTTCCTGTGCTTTGCTTTCTCCAGGGCTGTGACAGTGGTGTGTGAGAGGTGGGACTTTTGGATACTTGTATGATGCCAATACCACCTCCTCGCTTGGTGATTGGTATTGAATTGTAAAGAGCAGGAGAGTAGTGTTTTGTCCAGTACTGTCATAGGTGATATGAATGGGCATCATAGGACTGGCTGGGGATAACCTACATCAATGGATACCCGACAGAGACAAGGGAAAACTGTCCCCAGGCTGCCACAGCAGGATCAGGAGGGGTCCTGGGGTCTTGATGGCGATGTCCCCCTTATCTCCTGCACGACCGCAGAAGCATTTCCTCCCCTCTGTGTCCGCGAGTTCCCGTTCCCTGTTCCCCCTCCTGTTTGAATTATATATAATATTCTCCAGCTGTCTATTGCGTTAATTCATTGTTACTGAATTTAATTAACCTATAACACATTGAAACATAATTCTCTAACCAATTGTATCCAAACAACTAATTAACTTACATCTAGCAAATTATTATACAGCAGACAAAAACAATTAAGACCAGACTGATTCACATTGTGAAAAGTGGTGGCCATAAAGATAAAACAATACAAAAATGGGATGAACACCACAAGCATTGAAGAAGTGATTTCTTGCCACAGCTGCTATCAAACTAAGTTTTCTTTAACCATACAAAATCTGTTCTTTTATCTGGTGGTGATGGGCCTACCGCGAACAGGATCATCTTCTAAGCCAATAGCACTTATTTCAGTGTGACTGGTTTGGATGTGAGGATCGTGACCCTTTGCCATTGTCTCACGCTTATGGGCTGCCCTGCTGCTTTAGCCCAATGGCTTTACAGCCTAAGGACTAAGGGAAAGGCCTCAGACTGTCACGGTAAGAGAAGGCCCTTACAAATACAGACAGTGATTCTGATTCTTTGTTTTCATACTCCTGTAAATAGCTAAGTGATAAAGATACACCTAAGTTCTTAAACTATAGGCTTTACAGACTGGCCTGAATTTCTCTCTTGTAACAGTGGGTTCTATCCAGGGCCGGCTCTAGCTTTTTTGCCGCCCCAAGCAAAAAAGAGGCAAAACAGAACAAACAAAAAAAAACCTGTGCGGAGGCCGGAACAGCAAAGGGAGGGGGGCGGGAAACCAACCTGCCGCCTGGCTGAAGCAGGAAAGCTGGGTGTGGGGGGCGGGAAACCAACCTGCTGCGAGCTGGAGCAGCAAAGGGTGGGGGGAGAGAGAGATGGTAAACCAACCTGCTGCCCGGCTGGAGCAGCAAAGGGTGGGGAGGGGCCGGAAACCAACCTGCCACCCGGCTAGAGCAGCAAAGGGAGGGAGGCAGGAATTCCAGGAAACCTGCCAGCCCGTCGGAGCAACGAAGTGGGGGTTGGGCGTGAAACAAACTGCCCGGCCGGCCATAGTGGGAAAGGGAAGAAAAAACAAAATACCTGTGGGGCGACGGGTGCGCGGGTGCAGGGGGACTCCCAGCCCGCAGATCCTGGGTAGCAGAGTGCACACCCCAGCTAGCGGGGGGGAGGGAAGGGTGGAAAGAGAAGGGGGAAGGCAAGGGCTTCCTTAAGCGGGGCGCTCGCCATGCAGCTCCTCCCACCGCACAGCTTGCTGGGAGGACTCCATGCCGCTCCGCAGGCAGGCAGGGAAGGACGTGGGCTGCCGGGCCGGGCTTGCTGCAGACCTGGCACTGCTCCCAACACCTCCTCTCCTCTCTCCGTGGCCCCTTACAGGGCGGCAGGAGTAGCAAACCAAAAGAAAAAATCCTGCAGGGGTGGCGGAAGCGGCGAAGCGCAAAAAAAAAAAAAGTTTGGGTGGAATCTGCTGCCCCAAGCACCAGCTGGAGTCGGCCCTGGTTCTATCCCTTCCCCCGTTCTGTGTCTGTCTTGTGTATTTAGACTGTAAATTCTTCAGGGCATGGGCCATATACTATTCTGTGTCTGTACTTGTCCTTGCACAATGGGGACCCACTGTTAGCTGCTCTTTAGGCACTAAGCTAGAGAATATGATTATTAATCATAGTAACTCTCCTGCTACTTTGAGCCAAGGAAGCTGCCTTGGGATGTTACTGCTTAACAATGAGCTGGGGGTTAAATCCATGGACTGTTCTTTGTGACAAGTATCCCACAAATTCCACTGACCTCCCTGGTTTTCTTTGTCTGCAGTAGGGTTTCCAGTTTCCAAACCTGATGTGATCTCACAGCTGGAACGAACGGAGGCGGAGAGCTGGTGGGTCACAGACCTGCCAGGGTCTGAGAAAGAGGTGATCCAAGAGCCTTCCCAGGTATGGCTTGTTAAAACCCTTCGCCACCAAGAACTGTGTGGAATGCAGACACATTGGCATTGCCTACAAAGAGCCCTGTGAGCTCTCCAAGTTCAGGATTGTTCCCTGCAGATGTGGAATCATTATGGCAGATGTCCATCTGGCTTCCCTCTATTCTGATTGACAACTGGCAGCAGTTGCTCCCGATCTCTTTTTCCCTGAGTGTCTCGTGAAATGCAGACAAACTGATCCCTTTCCTCTGGGGAGTTTTTGGGGAAATAGTCCTGATAGGTTTTATCTCTCCACAGAATTTTGGATTGTTCATTTTTTCCATTCCTCTCTCTGAGATTTTTTCTTTCCGAGTGCAGTATTTCTATGTCTGGATTCTCTCTGTCTCTATCAGGGTGATGGTGATGGTGATCGATGAGGGGAGCAAACCCATCAGGAAGATAGCTGAGCAAAGAAACCATTGGAATGTTATAGGAGATCCAAAGGGAATGGTTCCGGAGTGGTGCTGCGTCAGAAAAACAGAAGGTGTAGACTCAGGGGGCCAGAGGAAAACTTTAGTAGCCACTCAGACTTGACCAGGACAAATCACTTGCCGGCACCGCTACCACATGCCATGAGTGGGGAAAAGCTTCCGTCGGCGCTCTCACCTTATCAGACATCAAGAATCCAAATTGGTGAGAGACCTTATAGGATGGGCTTAGAGTGTGTGGGAAGCTTCATCGATAGTTCAGCCCTATCTTCATCAGCATATCCATAGTTAGCACGAAGCGCCCACTTCATGCTCCAGTGCTAGTGGAGAACAGCTTACGTCAGATCGCCTCTGCAAACCATCGCCATAGAGATCCACAAGAGTGAGCCTCCCCTATGATGACATGTCTGTGCGGGAAAGCTGCATCGTAGTTTCAGCCCACTTCACAACATATAGACTCCACACGAGAAAACGCCCTACCCATGCCTGCGAGTGGGGAAAAGCTTTAGTACGGAGCTCTACCCCTGAACGTTATCACGTAGGAAATCAACAGGGGGAGAATCCTTAGGAATTGCTTTTGAGTGTGCGGAAAAGCTTAGGCAGAGCTACGCCCTGAGACACCATACGTTAGAATCCACACAGGAGAGATGCCTACACATGCTCACGGTGGGAAACTTCATCGGAGCTTCATGACAGTCGACCACACAGGATGTAAATCCTATGCGTCTCTCGAGCTAACTGATCCAGAGAATCCACACAGGCGACGATGCCCTCAACAGTGTCTGACGACAGGACAGAAAGCTTCACAGCACCAAGCTACAAAGTGTCTCAGGTAGGACGAATCACATTCGGAGAGAGTGTGGAGCAAAGCTCTGAGCTGCGGGAAAAGCTTAATTCAGCGCATCAACCTCATAGTAGACATCAGAAAGCCACATGAGAAAAGAATTGATAAAGCATCCTTGCACTAGGGTTCGGCCAAAAACTTTTTTTTTTAAAACAATTCACATTTGCTAATACCACTTATTTGA
>NW_027427919.1:0-3187 GCF_003597395.2 Chelonoidis abingdonii | reverse complement strand
TGGACACAATACTCCAGTTGAGGCCTAACCAGCGCAGAGTAGAGCGGAAGAATGACTTCTCATGTCTTGTTTACAACTCACCTGTTAATGCATCCACAATTCAACACCAATGTCACTACATCTCTAAATAAAGGATGATGGGGGAGGGGGCACAGACCCATCTGGCCCAAACACATCATCTCTGAAACACGGCTTAACTCACCAGCCTGAAGACTCCTACTGCTGGGGTCATTTGCCTCAGGTTCCTCAAGTATCACCTCCGCAAGAACTGACTCAACTATTCGTGCTGAGCTTTTACTGTGTTCAAGTGCTTCCTGGGCTGGTTTATTTCTAGAAAATAATTTACATAAACTCCTGTCCTACTGGATCACTCTGACACCGATCAAGAGCCTAATCCAGCCACTGTTACCACAAGCCCATGGTTCTGTAACCTCCCAACAGAGCAATATGGGACTAGAGCGACATTTTCATCCTGGTGAGACTACACTGTGCATACAGATATTCAACCCCAGACCAGGCTGCTACAGAATCTGGTCAATCCCTGCAGGTTCAAGTTTATACTGTAAACCCACAAGGGACCAATCATGGTCTAGTCTAACCTCCAGTATAAAATGTGCCATAGAATTTCAAACAATTCCTGTATCAGGCTCAATAACCGGAATAGAGTTTATCTTAGAGAAAGATCTAATTTTGATTTAAATGGAAAAGAGAAGACACAAAGAAAGGAGGCTAGGGAAGACAGACAAGCAAAGGACATAAATTGCAATAGTGCCCAAGGAGAAATATTTTCTCATTGACTGCCTATAAATGTGCAGTCCTTTCCTTTCTGGAGGAGGAAAGAGTGACCAAAGGAGAAGAAAGTCAGTTTACTTCTTGGACCTCGATTTTCTTTTCTTTTTTTTCCAATTAAAGAAGGTGCTCAGATACTATGACAATAGGAACCTGATAAGATCCTAGACAAAAACAATAAGATTCTTTAATGATGATGATTAAAAGTTTAAATTACTAATGGCTAAGTTCTCCATGTGATCCTCACGCAAGCCTCTCTTTCAGAACAGTAGGAGATTCATTGTGGACCATAGGTCATGTGTAGTCCTCACTATATACCATGACCCACTGCTCATAATCAAAAATACATTTGTCTCTTTCCATGGAAGGACTTTGACACCCTGCTGCACAGTTTTGTAACCAGCTCCTACAATACAGCAGCTTTCTGTCCTGAATAAGGCGGTCTCTATCATAACGCCAGCTTCGTTTCACACCGCCACGAGCTGAAATTATCTCATTGCTCCTAGTGTGCATCTGACACTCATCCAGCTAGATCCATCAGGAGTGGCAGATGTATAAACTCTCTCACTCAACCCAGGAGCATGAAAGAGGTAAAGAAATTACTTATGCTTCCAGGAAGGAACCTATTGCTGTCCCCTCTTTGCATCTGACCTGAACCTGGTAATCCTGACAATTGTCTCAACAGAGAAGGAAAAGTGCCCAGTGCTTAGTGAAAGTGAAATGCTTAACCATCTCTTACAAAAAAGAAAAGATACAGATATAGAAGAGCCATCCTGGGTCTTACAATTAGACGTATTTGCATTCCTTCTGTAGCAGGATTAGCACAAGAATGTGTTTTGCAGGGAAAAGGAGTCCTGGAAGAAAATGCAAAAAAGGAGGGGTGGGGGAGGAGTTTCTCTCTCTATCAAAAGCTCTCTTAGCACTAGCATGAAAAATCAGAAAAGTGGAAATAACTTGCTAAAGTAGTCTGGGTTGAAAAGGCCACCCCAGACAGTGGGACAGGAACTGCTTCTCCTGGCACTTTGATCCCAATGGTCGCTATGAGAAACCAACTTCTCTCCCTTGAGTTAATCAAAACCAAATTACTTAGGAATGCAGCAGGACAGGTCTGTGCTTCCAGGCCCTCTTGTCTTTGAGGATGTGAAATAAGAAAATAAAAGGAGGTGGAGGAAAAAGCATCCAAGGGATTTAAAGAGGAAAATCTGCCTACCAGGCCAAAAATCAAACCAGAGTGCTGATGCACCACCAGTACCAGGAGAGAAAAGAGTGAAATCGACTCTGCACAAGAGGATGGGCTAGAAGAGGAAAACTGCAGAAAAACATCCCCTTTGCATGCAGAGGCTTCAGGTGCAAGTGGCAATGTGTGCCCCTCTTTTCCCACCCCTTCAAGGCTTTAAAGCCACCAGGATAAAAGGCTGCGAATAGATAACCAAGTGGCACCAAGGTAAATTCTCCCTTTCCTCCCCTCTGCCCCCACCTGAATGCCACAGGATACAGAGTGGTCCTCTCCCTCTTACCAGGGCCCAGTGCAACAGAAGTCACATCACTTTTCCTCCATTCACATTCACACACACATCCATTATGACTCCACATATCAGGAAGCAAAGAGCAGAAAAAAATGTCAATCAAAGCTAGAACAATGGCTCACTGACTTCCACTTCCGCCTGCCTTGTCTGCAGCCCCTGCCTCAGGCTTCTAATCCACTTCTCTTTCCATTATTTAAATTGTATCCCAAAATATGCTAGCTACTTTAAGACACTTCACTGCCCAAGGAGCTTGCAATTTATGTAGACAACATACAGAAAAGAGGTGGGACAAAGGGAATAAAAGAATGCAACTTGTGACTCTAGCCTCCAATCAAAAGAAAATGGAGCGATTCTGAGAAAGAGCTCTGCTTCACAACTCCTGCCTCCAGGACACAACCCATGTAGGAAAGAGAATCTCACAGTGCCATCTCTTCAGGAGACCCCACCCTCCCTAAATCTTGTCACTGCTGGAGATTAGCACCCCTTTCACCCAATAAATTAATCCTGTACCTCCAATTAGCTCGAGTTACTGTACTGTAAACTCCAAGGAGAGAACACGGCCCTGTGGAGATTTACCCTCTTTTCCAGATAGGCCAAATGTGCTGTGCAGTCCCTCCTTCCCACACAGAGGCAAGAAGGTGGGAGCTTTAGCAGAGATTAGAGGTTGCAGGGAGCTTGGTCTCCTCTGCTCCACGCCTGCAGCTGTGCAGCCACAGCCCTACCTTTCAAGAGTAAAAACAAAGGCTTTAAAAAAAAAAAAAAAAAAAAAAATCCCAATCTCACAGGGTCTGGCTGATCCCTTCTCAGCCAGCCCCTTGGCAGAAAGGAGGGAGGGACAGGGAAGGAGGAGAGCAAAGCACTCTCAGAGCCTG
>NW_027427918.1:0-1248 GCF_003597395.2 Chelonoidis abingdonii | reverse complement strand
GTTTCAGAGGTCTCAACATTGTAGTGAGCAGTTGAGGGCATGTTTCATCAACACAATCATGTATCCAGCAACACACTTTCCAAACAATAAATAGAAGTGCAACTGTAATCAAATCTTCTGTATAGTCCTGTTCTTACTTTATCTGTGGCAATGATCCACTCCCAATATCTGTTGTCAATTTGAGGGTCTCTGCCTCACGCTTTGAGGGGTGTGACAAATGGTCATCTTGTCCAGTTTTAATTCTAACTAATGTCTCTTATTTTATAATTGCTACTCAATGTTTTTAGCTAAATTAATCTTTTTCTTGCAGTGTAACCTACCGTTGATGCCAGTCAGACCTTTCCCAGTAACATACCCACTTAATTGAAATTGGTATTTGAAAACAAATGTGTTTGGCCTTTTAATGATTAGATTTCATGCAAAGGCATTACCCTCTTGGACTGGAATTTAGGCCAAATGCTAATAGAAAATATCAGATGTTTATGATTATAATCCAGTGGCTTATCTGCAGTAAAAGGGAAAACCTTTTTTCTTGGAGACTGTCAAGCTAAGTTAATATTGTAATGTTGAAGGTCTATTTTCTGTTTTGACTCTTAGCAACCAAATTCAGTATCAGTTTAACAATGTGTTCTACTACATTTGCTAGGGATATTTTATTTTATCTGTTATATTTTATGATTTTCTTGCTGTTTCTGCAAAATTGCCCTTAAAGCGCTTTGTGTTTAAGACCATTATAACCAGGTAGACACTGTCAGCTGAGTAAATAACTGATGGGCACTTCATAGAGAGAAACTGAATTCTGACCTCTGGGGAGCCAGATCAAGGAATAAGAAATAGCTTGGCTACAATGTCTCAGGCAGGGGAAGCTGTAGTTTTCCTCTCCGTACATTCCAATGGCAATAGGCAACCAGATCTAGCCACAAAGACATCTTATTATTTACATGTTTAAGGAACTCTTGTGTCCAAACCTCTTTTTATGCAGAGAGTCATATGATTGCTTTAGCACTCAGATTCCACACTCTATGAACAGAACATTTCACATAAAAGCCTCTACAGTCTCCGTTTATGAAGAAGTCCTCCAGGGAGTTGCTCTAGGATTATAGGTTGTTTTCTTAACAAATCCCCCTGAAACTAATTGAACTTTTTTTTTAAACCTACAGTACAAATACAAAGAAGGGTACCGCAAACAGCTTGGCCACCATGTGGGAGCCCGCAACATCCAGGATGATCCTAAGATGGTGTGGTCTA
>NW_027427917.1:0-1025 GCF_003597395.2 Chelonoidis abingdonii | reverse complement strand
GACGAGCTCCATCAACCTCAATAGAGCTACAGTGATTGACATTGACTGATGATCTGGCCCATTGTGCTTGCATGTGCTAAGTTAGAGTGTACTCTGTGCAAAGGAAAAAGACAATAGTAAGATCAAAACACCCGGTTGGTTGCAAAGAATCAAGTTGTAAGGGATTTTTCTAACAATGTGGTTAATTTCTTTGAACGTAAAATGTTTTCATTTAAAATTCCTTAGAGAGGGTTTTGTGCTGATGAACTATTCCTAATCAACAGCCCTGGCAAGAGAATATCTCTCTTTAAAGACACTGCAGTACAGAACTGGCTGAACTGGCTTCCCCAACACACCATTTTCTGTCTCCATGGAAGGTCTTTCAGGTTCAGGGTGGATTCACACTCATAATACAATGAAAGTAAATAGCTCTTATATGTTTCAGATTTACTGGCAACTTGACTTGGAAGAACATGCAAATGGGGACCTATCAGGCTTCTAAGGGAAACATGTGCTTGGATGTGGTTTGACCTGCCCTTCCCAATGTGTCTCGTTGTGATTGTCTAGGTGGATGTGAGGTGTATATTCAGTGTGAAACTCGTAATGTCTCCGCTTCCAAAATATCTTCTGAGAAGGACAGGACAGTCCTCCAACTTTCTCCAATCATTCTGAATAAGCAAGAGAGACTGACATCTCTACCGTGTATTGGAAGATCAGCTACTGCAAGGTGAGCATGGGATGGGTAGACAGCTCCACAGATGTTTTACTTGGTGTTTAATAAGGTCCTTTCCTCTTGAGGTGGAAGCTTGCCCAAGCTCACTTGCTGCCTCCAGTTTCCAGTTTTAAGCTGATGTGAGGGGCCAGAGCAGGGGTGAGGATCCCATACATAGTTTTCATTCAGCCTCCCTTTGCTTGATTCTTCTGTTCATTCATATACCCGGAGTTAATATACACTTCCTCACTGTGAATATTATTCTTATTAATTTCAGCACGAATGGTGTTTATTTAATTTAATCAGAGACTTTATTCTAAATCCGTGGTTTGAA
>NW_027427916.1:0-1390 GCF_003597395.2 Chelonoidis abingdonii | reverse complement strand
GGGCGTAGGTTTGAGTTGCTGCCTGGTTCGTGATCTGTGCTCTTAATTGCTCAATTCTAGTTATCAAGTACATATCTTTTCCCTTTTCTCCAACTTCTCTGTTGCCCAGTCCTGCTATGACTGGGGGTCGATCCACCTGCCACCTTTCCAGTCAATCAGGGTGGAGAGAGGAATGCTAAACCCCTCTCCAGTTCTCAGACCTACTGTGGCTGAGAATGGGCACACTTTTAATCATGCAATCATCAACATATAACACCAACAGTATCAAGCAAAGCAAACATAAAATGACATGGGTAAAACAAATAGATGGTGTAAATTCTGCAGGGCTCCCTCTTTCTCAATTGCCCACCAAACTGTGACAAATTTCTGTTACCAATCTATCCCTCGTGTTAGGTGATCAGGCTGACACTACAGGATCGTTGGGGGAAGAAAAGAAAACACACCATATAACTGAATTTTAAAACTTCATTAATAAAATAATAAAACAACAACAGAGAGTATTGGGAGCACTCCCACATCACTCAGGAAAAACATTAATGCACTTTCATACTCACACACGTACGTCCAGACTCTGTGTAACGTTCAGAGAAGAGAGAGAGGTGGACGGGAGATTATCCTGTATACAGCTTGTCCAGAATTTCCAACGTGCTTTCGCTCTTGGGAAGGCGGTTCTTTTACACCCTGGGATCTCCGGCGGTGTCTCTTTCAGAGATTCCAGTCCAGGTCAGCTGCCTGTGGCTTCTTCAGTGTCACCAAGCCACACCGGCTCCAGGGTCGCAAAGGCACACTGTTGGATCTCAGTGGACAGTTAAGCTTTGCAAATGTAATCTCAGTCCTGTAACTTGTATTGCCTTTGGTTTACCCGTCTATATTTTTTTCATAGCCAGCTGGGGCCGAAAGCAGTTTTTCTTTGTACTTAGCATGGTCTGCATTGATTCTTGACCTTGAACGCAGAGCAACTTTCTCTTTAACTCTAGGCCAAGCTGAATTTCAAATTAACCCATTCCTTTCCTCAATAGACAAATTGCTCACACTGTGTCAGAGGCTTTTTTGGTGATTTAAAAGCTCCTCTGAGATGTATGATCTTATCTAGATTGAAGGTACCTTCAAGTGGGCATTGTTTAAATGGATTTGCACACATATAATGATTCCAATTTTCTAAATACCTGCAGGTTTTAGGACCATAATGTATGTACATGTAATATGCTGGAGTACCCTTAGGGGGTGAGGTGGAATGCTTAGACTGTCCCCTACCCATTTTCCAATCACACACACAGGGAGGATGCCCTGTCCATGCTAGCTAACTAAGGGTCTCTACCTACAGGGTACTCACACAGGAGAGGATAATGAGGATGGCCACAACCTTCCTACACCTCCCTTCAGCAAAGAG
>NW_027427915.1:0-1046 GCF_003597395.2 Chelonoidis abingdonii | reverse complement strand
GTTTAGGATTTTCATTCTCACACACAGTGCACAAAGCAGGACTCAACCTTTGGCGTAAACTAAACAAGCTGCTCACAGATTCCGGCAGCCACAATGTCCATTTGGGTGACAGCTCAGACCTGCACCTGTCCCAGAGGGAGGTGGTCATCTGTGTGGGGACTGGACCACTGACCTACCCACTCCTAACTTCCAAACTTTCAGTAACTCTATTATCAGTGCCTGTGAGTGTTATTTAAACCATAAGAAAAACCACACTGGGCTAGACCAAAGACCCATGTAGCTCTGAATCTTGTCTTCTGACAGTAGCAAATGGCAGGTGCCCCAACAACCGGTTAACAAGACACCACTGGGAGTTGAACCCAGGATCTCCTGTTTACAAAACAGATATTTTAGCCAGCTAAGCCATGGTGCCTGGGGAAGACTAACACCCACTGTCTGCCCACACCTGACTCCCTGCCATTGCCACTGGGGCCTGACAAGCTTTGTTTGTGTTTGGATTCTGGAAAGCAGAGGAGCAGGTGATGTTTTCCTTTTCAAGTTGTGTGTGAGTGAATCTTTGGCCAGGTCTGCACTACAAAGTTGTTTCAGCAGAATTATATTGCTCAGGTGTGTGAAAAACAGACAACGCTACCTCGGTCGGCAGCTTGTGGCTGGTGTACACACTGCTGGCAACAAAACTGCCCTGTTTAGGGTGACAAAATAAAACAACTTTGATGAGAGGTCTAGAGCTTTTTACAGCAAACTTAAAGTGACAGAGTAGACGCTGCTGTTCATTATATCACCATAACTGGCTTCCTCCAGTAGCTCACCTTGCCTGCCATGAACTCGCCTGCCCTGCATTCCTGCTACAGAGCCATGGGCCCCTCCCCTTTCATAGCTCTGGGAAGTTCTGACGGCTGAGCCTGCTGCTCTGCTCCGGCAGCCAGGAGCAAATCACTTCTGTGGATGCTGCTCTCTCCCGCACTGCGAACACAGAGCAGGGTGGCGGGAACTTCCTTACAGTGTGGGGGGGCCACTGGCATCCGAACTGTGACACGCCCAGGACA
>NW_027427914.1:0-2837 GCF_003597395.2 Chelonoidis abingdonii | reverse complement strand
ACTCCAAATTGATGCCCGACTGACCTGTAGCTGTCTGGCATTGCAAGCTTCCACAGGGCTATCGCCACTCACTTCTCAACTGTGAGGGCTGCTCTCATCTTGGTATTCTGGCGCTTCAGGGCAGGGGAAAGCAAGTCACAAAGTTCCATGAAAATGCCCTTATGCACGTGCAATTTTCACAGCCAGTGGAAATCGTCCCAGACCTGCAACACTGTGTGGTCCCACCAGTCTGTGCTTGTAACCTGGGCCCAGAATCGGTGTTCCACGGCATGAACCTGTTCCATTAACACTATGATGTGTGCATTGCTGGACCTCCTACTTTGTGAGACGTCTATGTCCATGTTCTTATCACTCTAGTCACTGCGCTGCCTTTGCCTCCTCGCCTGGTTTTGCTTTTGTAGGTTCTGATTATCCATATAATGCAGGATAATGCACATGGTGTTTAGAGTGCTCATAATTGCCATGGTGATATGAGCAGGCTCCATGTTCCCAGTGCTATGGCATCTGCACTGAAAAAAAGGCAGGAAACGATTATCTGCCATTGCTCTGATGGAGGGAGGAACGACTGATGTCATGGCTTACAGTGAATTAAAATCAACAAAGAGGATGGCTTTGCATCAAGGAGAAACACAAATAACTGTCACACAGAATGGCCCCCTCAAGGATTGAACTCAAAACCCTGGGTTTAGCAGGCCATTGATTTCACAGAGGGAGCGGGGAGCAAATGAATACAAAACAAATCTAGTCTAGTTCTTGTTTTGATCTGCTCCATCTGTCTTATACATCTTAGTCTGGCAGCAGATGGTGCAATACAACTGCTAGCCATTGTCATCTCCTGGGTGATCAGCAGAAGATGCTGCATTACAGTTGCTAGCCATTGTCATCTCTTAGGTGCTCACCAGAAGATGGTGCAATACAACTGCTAGCCATCGTCATCTCCTGGGTGCTCGCCAGTATGATTGGGAAATAACCTAGCTGAGTCACTACCAAGTCTGCCCACGCGCCCCTGACCGACCTCACCGAGGTCGGCTAACAGAGCAATGGCTACCAGTTGTAATGCATGGTCTGCTGCCGAAAGGCAATGAGCTGCTGCTGTGTAGCAATGCAGTCCCACGTCTGCCAGCACCCAGGAGATGTACAGTAACGGTGAGCTGAGTGGGCTCCATGCTTGTCGTGGTATGGTGTCTGCACAGGTAACCCAGGAAAAAAAGCACGAAACAATTGTCTGCTGTTGCTTTCAAGGAAGGAGGGAGTGAGGAAGAGGAGGGCCTGACGACATGTACCCAGAACCACCCACAACACTGTTTTTGCCACATCAGGCATTGGGATCTCAACTCATAATTCCATTGGGCAGCAGAGACTGTAGGAACTCTGGGATAGCTACCCACATATACCCACAATGCAATGCTCTGGAAATCAATGCTAGCCTCGGTACTGTGGACACAGTCCGCTGACTTAATGCACTTAGAGCATTATGTGTGGGGACACACACAATCAACTGCATAAAAATGATTTCTAAAAAAACCTGGCTTCTATTAATTCGAACTAATTTCGTAGTGTAGACATACCCTAAGAATCAGAGGAATGAAGTTCTGGAACAGTCTTCCAAGGGGATCAGGGTGGGGTGGGGGATGGGGGACTCTGTGTGTGTGTTTGGAGGGGGAATCTAACTGAATTCAAAAACTGAGCTGGATAAATTAATGGAGGGGATGGTATGATGAGACTGCCTACATTGGTACATAGCCCACTGGCGACTACTAGCAGCAAATATCTCCAATGGCAATGATGGGACACTAGATGAGGAGAGCTCTGAGTTACTAAGGAGAATTCTCTCCAAGGTGTCTGGCTGCTGGGTCTTACCCACATGCTCAGGGTCTAACTGATCACCATATTTGGGGTCAGGAAGGAATTTTCCCCTGGGTCAAATTGGCAGAGACCCTGGGAGTTTTTTTGCCTTCCTCTGCAGCATGGAGCATGGGTCACATGCAGGTTTCAGCTAATGTAAATGGTGGATTCTCTGTAACTTGAAGCCTTTAAATCATGATTTGAGGACTTCAGTAACTCAGCCAGAGGTTAGGGGTCTATTACAGGAGTAGATGGGTGAGATTCTGTGACCACCATCATTCAGGAGGTCAGACTAGATGATCATGATGGAGCCTTATGACCATAAAGTCTATGAGTCACTGACCTTTCCTGTTCAAAAGGCACACTTCTGCCCATTGCACAAACTGCGTGATCTTCACCTTTAGCCCCAGATAGAGTGAGTTGCATTAATCCAGTCTAGATGTCAAGGATCACAGTGACTAGTTTCTCATCAGAATTGGAGTACCAACATCTCCACTGAGCACTAAGAAAGATGGAATTTGTGCTGATATCTAAATATATAGGAGATATGGTAAGTGTAACATGACTGTGTGCTAGTGTGATATTTGGCAGACAGATGTCCCCAGCAGCTCAGTGTCCTTGCTAATTCCATGCCAGGGTAACATCCTCTATTGCAATTGCTAAAGACGATGTGAGGATGAAATTTAAAAAAATAATAATAAATTTTTTTTAAAAAAATCTAAGGATGAACTATCAGAGAGAAACTCTCAGTTCTTTCCAGCCCATTGTACTTAGTGTGACACGAAAGTCAGTCTTTGACACATAAATAAGCAAAGAAACATAGAAAAAGAACAGTTCAACCACATAAAAATGCAATATGCTATGTGATGGGGCAAGGCCAGATGGCTACAGTAAAGTACTGAGAAACAGGTATGTTAGCCCCAGGCTAAACAAATCCCTAGGACCATGGTAACCAAATGGCAGTTGCTCCAGGTTAATCAAGGCACCTGGAG
>NW_027427913.1:0-1156 GCF_003597395.2 Chelonoidis abingdonii | reverse complement strand
GTAGGAATACAACCATTTAGTCTAAACACTCAAGTGCATGCAATATCATGTCTGTGGAGAAGAAGAGATGCACATAAACATAACAGTTGAGTGAAAAAGCCCATTCTACTACTTTATACTTTCTTTCTATAGGATTTCCGTAAGGTAAGGATGTCTGTTTGGTGAACCACTATTGGCAGTGTGTTCTATGCACAAATAAGACACATAATTAAACTGTGGAACTCCTTGCCACAGGGAGACATAGGGACCAGAAACATAGGAAGAATCAGAAAGGGAATGTAAAAGTAAAATAGCAGAGCTGGTATAATTATATTTGATAAGATTTTTGGAAGGAATATTAAATATCAAGCTTCAGGACTTAATCCAAACTCTAACCATTAGAGACTCTGCTATGAGGGCAGATTATTTCACAACTATGTACTGTCAGATTATTGAGTCTTCCACTAAATAGATGGTTTTGGTCACTGCCAGAAAGAAGATTCTAGACTAGATGGCAGGTCTCACTCAATATGTCAATTCTTACGTTCCCATGACACAGACAATGGTAGTAAAAGAGGCGAGCTATATTCTTCTGCAGCTTTCTTTACCAAAGATCTCAAAGAACGTCATGTGAACGTCATGTTCTATTAATTTAGATGGAATATATGGCCCCAAAGTTGTTAACATAACCCAGTCACTGTCCAGCATTAAACTGTGTTAAACTAGCTTCAGAATTTGGCATACAGAAGCTCAGCCTACTTGTTACCATGGCAACCACACCATTAAACATCCTTTTTAGCTTTTATTAAAGACACAAAAGAAGGAGAAACAATTAAAACCTTTGAAAAGGAAAGTGTTAAATAAGGCTTTTATTTTAGCAACATCTGTTATTTCCCTCTGCTTTAGCTGAAGCAAGTTTTATGAATGGGGGGGAACCTTGTTTGACAGACTTTTAGATGGCATTAAAGATGGCAATAGCTGTTGTTTTGAGAAGAGAAATAGTAGAGCTGGGTGGTAGCAAAACAATAGAAAAACACACACAAGGGCAGAGAAAGGAACAGCAAAGATAGAAAATGTAGTTTCAGTCTCTGAGGTTGTCTTTCATTTGCAGCCTCACGACTGGAGAAACACAGGCACAGCCCACAGTCTTAATAGCCACTTAGAGACCTGGCAAGCT
>NW_027427912.1:0-10195 GCF_003597395.2 Chelonoidis abingdonii | reverse complement strand
TGTGTGTGTGTGTGTGTGTGTATCTTTCTACTGTATTTTCCACTACATGCATCCGATGAAGTGGGTTTTAGCCCATGAAAGCTTATGCTCAAATAAATTTTTTAGTCTTTAAGGTGCCATAAGTACATCTGTTCGTTTTTAAGCATCTGTAGTTACACTTCAAGAGAAAAAACGGAGTGAGAAATGTGGATCTGTATAATCATTACCACTTGAGACACAATCAGCTTATTTCAATTTAATGTTTGATTTTTCTTGTAGAGGAAGCCCACATGTGAAGGGGACACCACGTTATAAGGAAGAGCAGTGTGCTCCTTTGTTAAATCTAGAGATGAAGAAAGTGCTGGATTTGCAAGCATCTATCACCAGGTGTGGTATATAATCATACCTGTCTCTAGAGTTTCTGCTTCAATAATAGTTTGTTGGTTTAAAAAAAAAAGAAATTGGGGGGAGTGGAACCAGAAAATAGATCAATGAAAGTAAAATCTAAGTTGCTAACTGGTAGATGGAAAGTGGAAGCTTATTTGCACAAATACTTCGCCTTGGCGCTTGTCTACAGGCCTTGTCTATGGTGTGGATGTTTTGCTCTGCTGTAGCAGCATCAGAATAAACATCTAATGTAGACATCCTGCACAGGTGTAAAAAAATTGCTTACACTACTGCTGCACATCTGCACACCCTTTAGAAGCTCTTAGCTATTTTTTAAATAGCTTTTCTGTATTCTGTTTGGCTCATGCAAAATACAGAGTTGTATGGTAAACAGAACAGTGGTATCAGTCTTCATACCTACTAAACAGAGACAAAGGCTGAGTGGAGAACTTGACCTGTGAAGTCCAGGGAAAGCTTCCTTCCATTGGTGAGCACATTTCCTGCCCCCCTCCCCCAAAAGAAACATGCTGAAAAGTACTATATTGAAGTGTCCACACTGTGCTCAACAGTAATACAAGACGAAAGAGCTATTTCCTGCCCTGAAAGACTCAGTCTAAACAAACATAATTAAATTTAAGTGTACTGGGTTACTCAGAAAGAAATTCAGTCTGGATTGTTTATAATAGGAATGACTTTTTTAAAGCTGTAGCACTGTGGGGTAGTGTCTGTGGGTTTTATGGAAGTGATTTTTTTCCAGATGGGACTTGAAAGAAAAGAGGATGGGTACATGATTCACAGATGTGGAAAAGGAAGTTCCAAGTGTGTAGGGGTGGAATGGAAGAAGGCACAAAAATGATAGTGAAAGAAGAGGGAAAGAGGAAATATAAACACAAGTCATAGCTGAGTTTTAACTTCCATTTAGCCTTCTCTTTTCAGGGGTGCTTGTGTGCACTGAATTGTAAGAGAGCTTATTCCTTCAGTCCCCCACTTCCCTGGTCCTTCTCGCATGAACAGAAAGCAACAATACCTGAAGTCCAAAGGTGCAAACAATTCGATGTTTATCGGGATGAACTTCCAGAAAACTTAAATCCAAGTTCCTTTTTGCTTATTTTCAAATCCCAACTTCCTGTTTCCCCTATTTTATATAGTAATATTCTTAGCTATACCTTAACCAATCATTCTGCTAACATTTACCTAACCAATCCGAACATATTGTAACATGATTAGCTAGCCAATTATATCCCACCACCTTAATTAGTTTACATCCAGCAAAATTATACAGCATACACAAACAATCACAGAACCAGACGGAGACCATGCAAATAAACATAGCAAAGTGGGAACTATGACAAAACAACACAGAAATGAGGATTTCACAACTACATCTATACAGACATACAGGTTTCGCAGCTGTGTCTATTGATAAGTGAGTTCTTACCAGACAGAAAACTATCACACTAAATTTCCTTTTACATCTTCTAGGCTCTTCCCTTTCTCTGGAGGTGATAGATCAGATCACCTTCTTAACAGCCCCAGATTGCCTTATTTCAATATGTCTAGTTTGAAATGTGAGGATGTGACTGCATGCTTCCCAGCTCATGGCTGCCTCTTAGCCAAAGGCATTGGCCTAAGAACAGGGCCTCAGACTGTCACAGTGAGAGAAGGCCCTTACACAGATTCTTTCTTTTATACCTCTATAACTAGCTAAATGATAAACATATACCTAAATTGTTAAAGTATAAGCCTTTACAGACAGGCTTGAATATCTGTATCCTAACATAAATTATATACATAATGTATGCTATATGCATAGTTTTGTAGAAAGGAAACCTCTATTTCTGACTCATTCTGCAAATATTTAAGGAACACAAATCAATGTTTTATTTTTTACTAAGTTATGAATAGCGTGTTGTGGAATTAAATCGGTAGGGCTGTTTCATATGTGTGTGTTTTAGTTATAGCAAGCAATGGACAGATTTTTTTCATGTTGTAGCTTGAATGGTACTTACCCTCACCACTTCTTAAATTCTGTGGGGAGTTTTGGAAAATATTTACAATAGTGTAAAAATTAATAATTTTGAACTTTGTATATATATTACACGAATATGCAACATTAAAGTAATTTTGATACATATGATTATGAAAACTCAAAAATAGCCTTAGAAATCAGAATAAATTTAGCAAAGGATTATTTCAGTATAAATTCTGTATTTGGCTTGTGTGCTTCTATATAGAATTTGGCACTGGGTTCAAAGTGCATATAAAATATTTTGTTTGGGAAAAAATAAACATCTTTTGAGTGATTCTTTGCCTTTATGAGGTGGAACGATATGTTGATTCCACAATGAGAAGGACTCTTTCCAGGCACTCTCAACTTCTGCAGATTCTAGGACTTTGTTTGAGAAAATTAAGTTTCTAGGTTGTTGATAGTGAAACATACATAATCAGAGTTTACAGTGATAAAATGTTTTCCTATGTCT
This sequence comes from Chelonoidis abingdonii, assembly GCF_003597395.2. Lineage (NCBI taxonomy): Eukaryota > Metazoa > Chordata > Testudines > Testudinidae > Chelonoidis > Chelonoidis abingdonii. Next base: position 7,349 of record NW_027427912.1, on the reverse strand, counting down.
GCACGCAAACAGTTCTGTTACATCTGCCTGAGAGCTTTGCAATACTGAAGCAGAGTTTTGTTAGTTTTAGCTGCTGCCATTCAGTATCCTGTGAGCAGTAGTGAATTTGAAAAGAATCTAGTAACCTTCACTCTACATATGTCTCTGCCCACCTTTATAGAAAGCCAGGAGGCTCTGGATGCAGGGAGGAATGGGCACTCAGCTTTATCAGACACCGACATTTGCCTAAATAGTCCAGGGACAGCACCCTGGGTCAGAATCCTAATATTGTCCCTTTTCCCAGCTGAAGATTTCTCATTGAATGGGTGTTGGCTATGGGTAAGAGCACCCCTCCAAATGTTTGACCTTTTGCCTAATAGCCTCTTGCTATTTAGGTGTCTGGTAAATTTCCTAAATCCTTTGTTGAAGGGTGATGAAAATGAAGGGGTGTGCATTGGTGGATGGGTGGAAGAGTGAGCGGGTTGTAGAGGAAATACAGGATTGAGGGAGATGGGGAGAATTAGGTAGGAGATAGGAACACGATGTTTGGAAGGAAGGTGATAGGGAGTGAGAAAGGAGAGGAAGAAAGGAGAACACTGAAATTAACTTGGGGAGGGTAGAAAGAGACCATGTTCTGTTATAGGAAAGAAATGGAACTGAAGCCAGACAGGCGAAGTGTAACAAAGGTTGCATTTAAAAATAAATTAAGGTGAAAATTCAGTACAGTGTGTAATTTAGTTTGTAGGGAGTCTGGCTTTTGGGAGGGTTTAGCAACAACAGGTATTTTTCACTCTGGCATAGGTATAGGTCTCAGATTAGCAACTGTCACATAAAGCCTTGATAAGATAAACTCCTCTTCAAACAGGAATTAATTCAGGGAAGTCCTACGGCCTTTATTATACAGGAGCTCAGACTAGTGATCAGTTGTGGTCCCTTCTGGTTTTATAATCTCTGAATATCAGTAATCTGGTATGATGGTTAAGTAACTATTACTTCCAGTAATTTTACACATCTTTCACTTTCACATAAAGAAAATAGTCTTCATCAGGAGTTCAGATATCCGTAACATTGCTAATTATCCATTCAATGTTCATGAACTCTGAATTCTTGGAGAAGTGGAAACACCTCTAATATTTTGTTAGTTCAATATTTTGATAAACCTTATAACTGAATGCTACATCTTCCACAGTGTAATTTGAGTAACTGCTTCCAGACATCTGTTTATCTACAGTGTTTTTAAAGTAGCGTTTTGTTTCATGAATAGTCCTCTGAGTTTTTGGTTTAGACAACCCATCTCTGCAGAGTAACAGTGGCTTTTCCTCAGTTTGCAGTCCATGCTGGAGGATCTACTGGTTGCTACTGCTGATGGATTGCTCCACCTTATTCACTGGGATGGCATGACAAATGGAAGGAAGGCCATCAACCTATCTACAGTACCATTTTCTGTGGACCTGCAGTCTTCTCGAGGTACTTTCCCATCTCTGTCCCCATCCCCCCTTTATTGGTTAGATACTATGGAAAAAATACCTTCTACACCAAAAATCTAAGTCTCGTAACCTTTTCCGCCCTAACAACTGAAGAGGAGAGGTTTTTTCTTCTGTAAATATAGATAATCTAGCCTATTGTACTGAGATCCTATTACATACAGAGAGAATACTTGAAAGATTGTAAACTCTGGCTAGCAAAATGATTATGATAACAGTTTTAACAATTGCTCTTGTTTCATCAGCAGGTTCATTCTTGGGCTTTGAAGATATACACATTAGAGATATGGAATATTGTGCCACACTTGATGGGTTTGCTGCTGTTTTTAATGATGGCAGAGTTGGTTTCATTACCCCAATATCAAGTAGATTCACTGCTGAGGTACGGTTTACTTACTGCTCTTATGACACATTTTTTTCTTTGTAATGGTTTGTGTTTGTGACTGTTTTCCCTGGCTCTTAACATTAATTTTTCATTTTTAAATGAGTTCTTTACATTCATCTGAATTCTTCAATATTAGCTGTAGAGCCACTTCCACTAACAAAACTGGTAATATGGACAAATAAAACTACTGTAGTCCATAAAAATCACTGGAATTAATAATTTTTAGGGCAGGAAGTGTGGCCTTATGGGAGAGCACAGGACAGGATGCTAAGAGATCTGGGGGCAGATAGAGAACAGGTGAAAATTGTCATATTTGTCATTAAGTCGATGAAACTGTTACAATTTGTAACCGCTCAGGATCTGTCACTTTGTTTATGTTCCCAGTTCTAGGGTTTTATTCCTGTTTCTGCCACTGGTTTCCTGCTATAAACAGGGAATAATAGAATGGGTGTTTTCCACAGCTGTGCAATACCTCATTGGGCAGAATACTACCTCTTTTTGATTTAAGTGCTTTGAGAGGTGCCTACACTTCTATAGATATGATTTCTAATGTTTCTATTAGAGAATTATAATCTTTTCTGAGGTGTTTTCTTCACTTTTAATTTAACCTGCAAACTACCGGTATAGGGGGAAATAATTATTTTCCTTAACATTTGGATATTTTGGGGCTTTTTGCCTATTTAATAATATATTCAACTTTGTTTTGTTAGATTTCCTTACTTGACTTTTTTATTCTCTACAGAAGGCTTTTTCAGCTTCCTGGATTTTATATTGCTTACATTTTTAGTAATATCTAGAGCCATCAGTTTCAGCTTGGATTTGGTAATGCTTTTTACTTGCATGAATCCTTGCTTGGTACATTCTACCTTTTCTGTAGTGCCATAAAAGCACATGGTTTATGATAAATGTTATAAACCTGTTTTACTTTGCTTAACCAGAGCTCTCATTAAATTAAAGCCCATAACCCAGATAATTTCACAGGCATTTTTACATGTCATGCCCCTAACTAAATTTTACAACAACCCTACAAAAATGGAGAAAGATGTCAGTTTTTGAGGCAAACTACGCTTGTTAAATGGTTTTATAATTTGTCATTCCTGTAATTTAAAAGACAAACTTTTAGAACATATCAATGTCTTTAAAAATATTCTGGGCTTTCGCAGTGTAGAAGTGTGATCTATTTTACTAAGAGCTGTGATAAAAGAATAGAGCTCTGACTTGGGATCTCTATGTCAACATCCTCATTTTCTGAAGTGTCTCAAGGCCTCCATTAAAATCTGGAGAGCAACATTTTAAAAAATGTTACAAAATATTGTGTTCTCAAGTGGTAAAATTCTGTTCTTTTGCCATATTTCAAAGAAAAAGACAGATATGCTTTTCTTCAAGCTAGCAAGATATAGCATACATTTGAAAAGAGATTTATCTGGACATAATTTCTATCTTGAAAAAGAGAGAACATCTTAATTTTTTTCAGTTCCTCTTGGCCCAATGCAGGAGTCCCTCCTCTAGTCTCAGAGCACCCGATGTCTTCTATGGTCATTTGTCACATCTGTGAATTCAGTGGGAGATCCACATATGGAGGGATGCAGATTGGGCCCACTTAGATGAATTAATGTGCTACGTAAATAACATCTCTTGAAGCCTCCCTTTTTTTTTCCATCCCCCTTGCAGCAGCTCCGTGGTGTTTGGGCACAAGATGTTTGTGATGGAACTTGTGTGGCAGTAAATAACAAATACAGATTAATGGCATTTGGATGTGCCAAGTAAGTTTTATATTACTCTAAAGGTCTGATGGGAAAGGTTTGGGGTTTTTTAATGAAACATAGACACAGTTTCCTATATTTAGTACTGCCTTATAAGAGTACAAAGTTGCATTGTTGGAACTTGTAAACTAATGAATAGGTGTTCCATTGTAGGTAGAACTTTTTGCTCTGGCTTATAAAGAAATGTCAAAATGTCTTAAATTACAATATAATGAAGCAGTGTCCTACAAGTGAAGTATTTTTGCTAATTTTTTCTATAATAAAAATTAAGCTGCAAGCTTGCTGGAGGATACCAGGGGCATATTACAAAGTAAAGTCTCAAATATAAATACCTCAGTGATACAGACTAAATATGGGAAATTCCACTGGTTATGATATTTCTTTAATGTAATTTGCTATATAAATGTTTAAATTGGATTCTTTGTCACTTTAGGTTCCCCATTTTCTCTGTTCCCACTCTGTTCTCAGAAAATCGTTGTCCTGAGTTTTTAGTCTCATCAGAGCTTCCATTGAGATTTCTTGAATGGCATGGCATGTTTTTATAACTGAGTGCACTGTAGTTATTGCTTTCTCCCTGCATCTTAAGAGCAAACATATTTTTACCAATACACTTTTTGAAGATAAAAATAGTACCGTATATTTCTTGGATGAGATTTTTTTTCTTTTATTTAAATGACTGAATTACCTGTTTTGTTTTTGTTTTTTACCTTTTATCTTCTACAGTTTTAGAAGAGTTTAGTAAAGTTGTAGAAAATTTTAAGTTAATTATGGATTAAAAATTATAAGCAATGATGGGACTGCACTTTGTTACTAACAATGGAAATACAAATGAAAGCTATTTAGAGAATTTCTCCAACCTGATTTATTGTTAGCTATGTGGCCTGTACTTCTAAAACTTGAAACAGATTATCCATGTAATAATGTTAAGACAAGGTTTAGAGGGGACTTTCTACCATTTTTTTAACGTCCATCGATTCATTTTCATTGATTTTTGTTCCCTCCAACTAGAAAAAACACCATGAAAAGATATAAATAGTGTACCATCCTTCTACTGATCTATTTATTATCTGATCTTATTAGATGCTCAGCATCCTGGACTACCACAAGTGCTCAATTTTACATATGATAGGATAGTTTCAGTACAGTTTGTGTGTGCTATACTTTTTCTCCCAGTAAACATTGAATCATTTGAGAAGTACACCACTATGAAGAGCAGAAGAGAGATTTATTCCAACTGGCAACTTCTTTGATCGAAGGAAGTGACTTCACTAATGTGGTTCTTGCTTCTAGTTTTTTGGGTTTTTTTAGATATTAGTTTACATTTTTACATGCTAACTATAAATACATTATTTCCTTTGCGGCACTACCACAGAGTAAAACTGTGAGCTGTGCAGCTAATGGACGTTAGGAAGTACATGTAGCTGTCTACAAACACTCCAAGATGAAACCGTATGCACTTTGTTTTTTCATATCTGAACTCCTGTGTTTATGCTTTTTTATCAGTATTAAACAATGCTGTTTAAAACTAAAGGGGTTTTACAACTCCTGTAGTTTTCCTATCATTTAAAGACATTTGTCTATTTTCTTCCTTCTATGCTTAAAGTATAAATGCAACAATTAAAAAAAAAAAAAGTATGTGAGGGAAGAGGAGTCACTGCCAGTGAACTAGCAATTGTACTCTGTTTGAAACTGCCATTTTACTCAGACTTCATTTCCAATTTTAAAACTTTTAAAATAGGCTTCAGGAGCAGGCGTCTCAAACTAGCAGGTAGCAGGATTGGTTTGGAATAAGATGTGCGTTTTTAAAATCAATAGGGCTAACACGTGACTAGAGAACACACATTACAGCCCCTATTGACAGAATACTCTGTTCTGAAGTATAGAATGTAAGCTGAGAAGAGATACTTAGCAAATTTGCTAGGTGGTTGGGCACCTTTTACACTGAAAAGTTGAAAATATCAAAACTCTCTGATATACTAAACTACTTGTTTGCCCCTCCTCCATTTCAGTTCTCCTCGTTGGGTATAAATTTGTCTCACCTATGGGGTAGCTATTTTCAGAGCAAATTGTAAGAATTTAGGCCATCTGTGTTTTAGTCTTTCAGTTATCTGTCTGCTTTTGGGCATATGTTTAATTAAATACTTTTGTATTCTTTTAGTTCTTCTCCTTTTTATGGATTTCTACTTATTTTATTTTTGAATAATAAAGCACTCTTTATATGCCACTGGGTAGTACAAAACAGACTTCTGGCAACAAATTAAAAGCTCTTCCATGGGGAGCTTGTTTTGTTCAACCTAAAATACAAAGTGTTTAAATAAATCAAAAAAATATACTAAAGTCTAATACATTTGCTTAAGTAAAAAAAAAGAAATTTCATTGGCCAAATCTTTTAATTAAAAAAGATATAAAGATTGCATACCAACAGTCCGTTGAAGCAAGGACATGAAAAGTTAAACCCACTGCCCATATGGTACAGGAATTCTTCTGGCTACTCTCAGATTTCTAGCCGAGGGCTAAAATAAGTAAAAAGCTTGGACTAAAAGTATGTTAAGTGAACCCTCAAAATGGGTGTGGCTTTCCGGCTTGTTGGTCCAAAGCTCTGGAATAAAATATTTAGTAAAAAAGGTAAATATATGTACATAACATTGAAAAATAAAACTAATACTGTATACATAGCAATGTTGTGTTCATTTTTTTAAAAAAAAAGTGTAAGTTTCCTTTGTAAATATATAAAAAAGCAATTAAAAACTCCCACAAACAAAGACAAAATTAAATTAACAAAAAAAAAAAGAAGCTAATAATCCCTCAGGCTAAAGATAGACAACGACTCCATCAGGGACAACTCGTCACAGTTAGACTGGCTAACAACCAAAAAAAGGGGGCTAAATGTGCCCAAACTAGCTATGAGATCGCAAAACACTGCAGCACTAATAAACAGTGGTAGGTGCTTTTCTCACAAGTAAAAAAGCACTACCCAAAGACCCTAGCAAACCTGCCCTGCACTCCTTGGAACCAGAAACTAAAATCTAATTAAAGTTACCAATAAAGACTGCTTGGGCTTCATGCTAAAAGGCCCTATTAAGTCCTGCTGACTACAACACCGCTGTGAAGTGCCAAAAACTGAACTGCCTTACCATATACTACTTAAAAAAAAGACCTCAACCTCGGAGATTTCCTACTGATAATGTTAGCCCTATTTCTCCTTCTGTGCTTCTAAACACCAAAAAAAAAAAAAAAATAAACAAAAAAAAAACCAAGTTAAAAGTGCCTAGTAACCTCTCCCTTGTCCACTAAATAGACTACGTGCCTTTAAATTTTCTAAAAATCAAAATTACAGGGTAAGTGCTGGTAACTTCGTCCCCTGTCAAAATGCTAAACAACAACTGTTTAAAAAAGAAGACACACCACTCCACTAAAATTCCAAGTCCAAAAATTCTAAATAAAAAGACTTAAAACTAACCGGGTTGAAAAAAAAAAAAAAAAACAAAAAAAAAATTATATAACTGGCAGAAAAATTGTGGAACACCTGCTTAGGAAATGTGGAGTTAATTTAAATTTGGGGTTTTTCTGCAGGCTGTGCCCTGTTCTAAATAAATCACTTCAGCAGGTATTGCTCTCCCCCTAACTGAACTCTGCCACTGAATTTTACTTATGAATACGGGAATGGTTTAATATAAAATAAACCTGTATCTTATGCAGTACACTCTCACTATGCTTGAATGTAATGCCTCTTAAAAT
>NW_027427911.1:0-1195 GCF_003597395.2 Chelonoidis abingdonii | reverse complement strand
TAGTGTGTGAGATATTGTGTGGTGTTACTTAGGCTGTAGTTCCGCGTAGGGTCTCATTCTCAGGGATCTCAGTTTGGCACCTTTCTCTGCAGTACTCATAAAAGAAAGCTGAAAAAAGAAGGTTTCCTCAAAAAAAAAAAAAAAAAAAAAAAAAAAAAAAAGAGGGGTGGGGTGCTGTTAAGTCTGCAGAGTAACATTAGGTATTGGCCTAAGATGTATTTCTCCTTATGAGAAAAGTTCTGAGGAATTTAACAGAACTATTCTATCAGATGTTATCCAGAATTAATTCCCTCCTATGGAATTCTATAGCAGTGGATATGCAGAAGTCTTCCAGGGGTACATTAACTCATTTAGCTCTTTGCTTAGTTTTACAACAGGCTAAGTAAAAAGCCCTAACGAAATCAGTGAAAACTAAAATTTCTTTCAGACAATGGCTTGTTTATACTGCTTTGTATACTAGACACTGGAGTGTAAGTACAGTATCGATATTCCAATTGACTGACGTTCTCATTTTTACCATGTAATCATAAAACAAGCCATTTTTCAATACTAGTGTGCTGTGACACTTCTGTATTTTATGTCTGATTTTTGTAAGCAAGTAGTTTTTAAGTGAGGTGAAACTTGGGGTACGCAAGACATATCTGGCTCACATGGAAGGGGTACTGTAGTCTTTAAAGGATGAGAACCACTATTCTAGAGGTTGAGTCAAAACAGCTAAAGAAATGATATCATTCTCTGTTAAAATCTGTGACTTGATTAAAATGGGGGTGGGGGAATCAAATAGCTATTGTTTTCATCTCAATCAAATTCTGTAAGACTTTTCCTAAAGGTTATAACAGAGGTAAGGGGATTCTAATCTTCATGGCAGTGAACAGTGATTGCATTGTGGCCAGAAGTGAAATGTGGCACATTATTGAGAAGTAATGTAATATTAAGGAGTAAATTCATTTGCGCCATTTGGACAGCGAGGGTAACTGATCCCACTTGTTCAAATCAGTCTGAGAGAAGGGTAAGTTATTCTTGTGCTTAGGACCCTTATTTCTCTTCCCACTCCTCCCCCCAAAAAAGAGAGGGAGGAGGAAATATTTGCATTATGCTGAAACAGAATAATAGCCAGACTATTTAATATGATAAGTTGTAGAATTCAGTCAAAATGGGCTAAGAGTAAGACACACACACACACACACACACACAC
>NW_027427910.1:0-1190 GCF_003597395.2 Chelonoidis abingdonii | reverse complement strand
GCACAATTGGAGTTGCAGCTAGCAGGGGATGTGAAGGGTAACAAGAAGGGATTCTACAGGTATGTTAGCAACAAGAAGATGGTCAGGGAAAGTGGAGGATCCTTACTGAATGCGGAAGGCAATGTAGTGACAGATGATGTGTGTAACAAACCAAAGTAGTCAATGCTTTTTTTGCCTCCATCTTCACAGACAAGGTCAGCTCCCAGACTGCTGCACTGGGCAGCACAGTATAGGAAGGAGGTGAAAGTGATAAAAGAACAAGTTAAGGACTATTAAGAAAAGCTGGACATGCACAAGTCCATGCGTCCAGATGCAATGCATCCAAGAGTGCTGAGGGAGTTGGCTGATATGATTGCAGAGCATTGGCCATTATCTTTGAAAATTCATGGCGATCAAGGGAGGTCCCGGACAACTGGAAAAAGGCAAATGTAGTGCCCATCTTTAAAACAGGGAAGAAGGAGAATCTGGGGAACTACAGATTAATCAGCCTCACCTCAGGCCCCAGAAAAATCATGGAGCAGGTCCTCAAGGAATCCATTTTGAAGCACTTGGAGGAGAGGAAGGTGATGAGGAACAGTCAGCATAGATTCATGAAGGTCAAGTCATGCTTGACCAACTTGATTGCCTTCTATGATGAGATAATTGGATCTGTGAATATGGGGAGAGAAGTATGGATTGATTGGATGAATGGACTATAAGGTAGACAGAAAGCTGGCTAGATCATTGGACTCAATGGGTAGTGATCAATGGCTCGATGTCTAGTTGGCAGCCAGTATCAAGTGGAGTGCCCCTGGGGCTGGTCCTGGGGCTGGTTTTGTTCAATATCTTCATTAAAGATCTGGATGATGAGATGGATTGCACTCTCAGCAAGTTTGCGGTGACACTAAGCTGGAGGGAGAGGTAGATATGCTAGGGGGTAGGGATAGGGTCCAGAGTGAGCTAGACAAATTGGAGGATAGGGCCAAAAACAAACTGATGAGGTTCAGCAAGGACAACTGCAGAGTCCTACACTTAGGATGAAAGAATCCCACGCATTGCTAGAGGCTGGGGACCGACTGGCTAAATGGCAGTTTTGCAGAAAAGGACCTGGGGATCACATTGAACGAGAAGCTGGATATGAGTCAACAGCATGCCCTTGTTGCCAAGAAGGCTAACGGCATATTGGGCTGCATTAGTAGGAGCATTGCCAG
>NW_027427909.1:0-2749 GCF_003597395.2 Chelonoidis abingdonii | reverse complement strand
ATTACAAATATTTGCACTGTAAAAAAGATAAAAGTAATAGTATTTTTCAATTCACCTCATACAAGTCCACTCAGTCCTACGTCTTCAGTTACTTGGTAAGAGAAAGAAGTTTGTTTACATTTCAGGAGATAATGCTGCCCTCTTCTCATTTACAATGTCCCCTGAAAGTGAGAACAGGCATTCCCAAGACACTGGTGTAGCCAGCATTGCAGGTATTACATGCCAGATATATTAAACATGCATATGCCCCTTCATGTTTCGAAGCATAGGCTCTAAAGTTTTATTTTGTTTTGATTTTGAGCACAGTTACGTAAAAAAAAAAAAAGTCTACATTTGTAAGTTGCACTTTCACAATATAGATATTACACTGCAATACTTGTAACCAAAAACAATAATATAAATTGAGCACTGTACACTTTGTATTCTGTGCTGCAATTGAAATCAGTGTTTGAAAATGTAGAAAAGCATCCAAAATATGTATAATATATTTACATTGGTAATTATTATTGTTTAATCAGTGCAATTAAAACTGATTAATCACAACTATTTTTTAATCACACAATTGTGATTTTCTTTTAATAGTTTGACAGCCCTCATACATATATACATACACACACACACACGATTCAAAGATGGTATACTTCGGATACTGTCATTAAATTCAATTTAATCAGCTGATCAGGAAACGTATTTCAATCTAATTCAATCGTTCCCATTGAAAGATGTTTTACTAATTCCATTTATATACATTTTCCACCTTACAGGTAGTTACTCTTGTATTTATATGCATTTGATTCCACGTCACTGACTGCAGATCTTTCATTACAAATGAACGTTTTATGTTCTTCTATGATATCTCCACAAGATATAACTCACAAGACAGTTTGGAAAAAACGAAAAGCACAGTCATATCTGCTTGAATTCCCATGGTGCAGAAAAGTCAGGTGGCTGGAAATTTTCTGTCAGAACAGTTTTCCACTGGAAAATGCTGAATCAACAGAATTATATGGAAATGTGCAGATTCTGTCAAAACTTTTGACAGAAAACAGGCTGGTTTCTTGTCTGGATTCAAAAGCAGCCAGGCTCTGCAGTTCTCCAGGTCTCCAAGCTCCGCCAACAGCTCACCAGGTGGAGTGCCACAGAGCCAGGGGACTCGGGCTTCCAGTCTTCCTGGGTAGTCAATTGCCTGGGCAGATAGCTGCCCAGCTCTGATTGCTACATGCATAGGCGCCAACTCCATGGGTGCTCTGGGGCAGGAGCACCCATGGAAAAAAGTTGGTGTGTGCTCAGCTCCCACTGGCAGCTCCTCATGGCCCCGCCCCACCCCTCCTGCTCCAGCTCCCCTCCGCCTCCTCCACAAGCACGCTGCCACATCCTGCTTCGCCTCCCTCCCTCCCAGCGCTTGCACTGCAAAACAGCTGATTTGTGGGGGGAGGGAGGGGAGGAGAGGGAATGCAGCATGCTGCGGGAAGAGGCAGGACCAGGGTGGGGATTTGGGGAAGGAATCCAATAGGGGCAGGGAGGGGCCGGACTTAGGGTGGGGATTTTGGGGATGGGGTTGGAATGGGGGCGGGGCCAAGGGTGGGGATAGGGAAGGGAAAGGGCGGGGGGGCACGGGGACCCACTGGCGCTGGAGGAAGTTGGCGGCTATGGCTACATGGAAAGCTGGGTCACCTGCTAGCTGGATCCACAGGCTACTCAGGGAGCTGGGCACCCAGCTCCTTAGATGGTCAACACTCCAGTAGCCTACCTAGCCAGTTTCCAAGACACCCAGCTTCTCGGCTTCCCAGCTCCCAGGCTCGCTGTCCCCAGGCTCCAAGGTAACCCAGGAAGCCAGGCATTCAGCCAGCAAGCAGAAAAACTCCATTTCAGTTCTTTCAGAACAGAATTTTTTTCAGGAAATCCCTTCTTGAGAAATTTTTTTTTCCTCACAATTCAGGACAATAAAACAAACAAACAAACAAAAGATTTTTGTCAGAAGGGATTTACATTTTCCTGCCAGCTCTAATTCTAACTTCCTTCATAACACAGAATAGACAATTTCACCCAGCTATTCCTGCAGTGGAGTGAATTATTCTTCCCTAATATGTAAGTGAATCCTATGCATCCCAAGCAGTTTTATTAGCATTTGTTCATACAGTAGAATGTTTGAGTTAGGAACACCAGAGTTACAAACTGACCAGTCAACCACGCTCCTCATTTGGAACTAGAAGTAGGCAATCAGGCAGGAGCAGAGACCAAAACAAACAAACAAACAATACAGTAGAGTACTACTACTAAGAAAAAGAAAGGGAAAGTTTAAAAAAAGATTTGACAAGGTAAGGAAACTGTTTCTGTGCTTTTTTTTTCCATTTAAAATAACATGGTTAAAAGCAGCATTTTTCTTCGGCATAGTGAAGTTTCAAGCTGTATTAAGTCAATGTTCAGTTGTAAACTTTTGAAAGGACAACTATAACGTTTTGTTCAGAGTGACGAACATTCCAGAGTTACGAACAATCTCCACTGTTCAACGATCTCCACGTGTTCATAATTCTGATGTTCTATTGTACAAGGGGAAAAGAAATATAGATACTAAATCAAAAGTGTAGTGTACAAAGGTAGGCAACCTTTGGCATGCGTGCCAAAGGCGGCATGCAAGCTGATTTTCAGTGGGCACTAACACTGCCCAGGTCCTGGCCACTAATCCGGGGAGGCTCTGCATTTTAATTTAATTTTAAATGAAGCTTCTTAAACATTTTAAAAACCTTAT
>NW_027427908.1:0-1337 GCF_003597395.2 Chelonoidis abingdonii | reverse complement strand
TGTTTCTAGCAATCTGCATAGTGACCATGTTTGGGAACAGCTTAATCGTTGCGCTAGTTGTGGCTGATTAGCATCTTCACACACCTCCGTGTACTCCTTCCTGTTGAACTTGTCCTGCTTGGAGACCCGCTACATCTCCACCATCCTGCACAGGAAGCTGGCCAGTTTCCTGACTGAGGACACAACAATTTCTTTTAGAGACTGTATGACAATTTAATTTTGTTTGTTTCTGTGGGTTTACAGAATGTTCTCTTCACTGCAATCTCTTATGATCGGTATTTAGCAATAAGCAAACCATTGCATTATGCAGCCCCTTGAATGACAGTTTATGCTTCCTGCTAACAGTTGAGTCTTGGACAAGTGGGCTTCTGGCTAGTACCACACCAATGTCCTTCATGTCACAGTTATATTTTTGTGGCCCTGATAAAATCAACATTTCTTCTGTGAATGTACAAAAATAATAAATCTCTGCTGCAGTGTCACCTACCATCTAGAGCCTGCAGCCACCCTCCTAGCTCCTTTATTCACTCTATCCCCATTTGCATTAACCCTGTTATCCTACATTTGTATCATTTCCACCACCCTGAGAATCCCTTCCACCGTTGGGTGGCAAAAGGCATTTTCTACCTGCTCCTCTTACCTCATCATGAGACCATAATCACTGTGTACCTGCTACCAAACCCCCCGACACTCAGGGACTTGACCAAAATGTTCTCTATCTGCTACACAATTCTGACTCCTATGGCCAATCCCTTCATATACAGCCCGAGAAACAAAAGAGGTGAAGGAGGCCCTGAGAAAAATTGTCATTAAGTGTCTATGTCAGTGGTTCTCAACCTTTTTGAGCTCATGACCCATTTGTAAATATTTATGGCCTGTTGTGACCCAGTAAACAGGCAGCAGGGGAAGGGAGGGCTGGGATGGTTTTGGTTGGGTCCTGCCCCTCCTCGAGAGGAGTTTGAGTGAGTACTGGGCAGGACCCACAGTGGTGGCTCCTGCAGCTCCTGTGCTGTGGGGCTTGCTGGGCTTGGCTCTCTGCTCCAGGCATAGCAACCTCCGGTGTTGCAGCGCTGCTCAGGTTTGGCCCCACCTCGCTGACTGGACCAAATTTGTGTGAGTGGACATGTGACCTGGCTCATGGGGTTGCGGTGCCACTCAGTCATATTTGGCCTACCCAGGTGTCATAAACCGATAGTTAAGGGTTAATGTCTCTTTTACCTGTAAAGGGTTAACAAGCTTAGTGAACTGGCTGACACCTGACCAAAGGACCAATCGGGGGACAAGATACTTTCAAATCTTGGTGAAGGGAAGTCTTTGTTTGTGCTGTTTGTTTTGTT
>NW_027427907.1:0-1032 GCF_003597395.2 Chelonoidis abingdonii | reverse complement strand
AAGCTCATGCTCCAAAACGTCTGTTAGTCTATAAGGTGCCACAGGATTCTCTGCTGCTTTTACAGATCCAGACTAACATGGCTACCCCTTTGATAATATACAAGACAGAATCTCAGTTTGCCAGGAGAATCTGAAGTGCCAGACTTCAAGGTTTGTCTAATATCAAAGTGCTTAAAAGCCTTTTGTAAACACGCCGTGGCTGGGATTTATTTTAAAAGTTAACTAGACATGCTTCTGCAGTGTTGGTTTTCTAGGCAAGGGCTGGAAAGTCTGATGCCATCAAATCAGAGCAAGGGCTTGTGGAATGGTGGTGAATTGGATAGTGTTGTGTGTACCTCTGCCCTCTGGTGGCTAGAAGCAGAACTGCTTCAGCGTGCTGACATTCTCCTTTAGCTTAAGTGTCAGCGGTCTGTGCTTTTGGAGCATAAAATCACGAGTTCTATTCCCACTTTCTCTATGCAGTTTCAGTGGTGACAGCTAAAAGATGTCCGAATCTTGAATTCTGACAGTTTAAGCATTTCTTGAATTAAGGGCATAATACCTCAAAAACCATGGTGACAAAGTTCATAAACGGTCATGGATTTGTTGCACTTATAGTCTGCACTGTCTGCTTCTTCCTTGGGTAGGAATCATTCACAGTCTCATTAAAAAAAGCTTAGAAGTCCAGCAGGAGTGGACTGATGGAATATATGAATCAGGCATCTCTGCTATAGCAGAATCATCAGCCTTTCAGCATCATAGGAACACAGCCATTCTCCAAGCCAGCGTTCTCATCTAGACGATGCAGACATTCTTGTTCTTTCATTTGTTTAATTCCAGTTAGAGGATTTTAATGTCACTTTTACTAGTCTCTGTGCATGCACAATTAACAGACTTTAGCTGGTAATGCTGCTGCTGGGATACTGTCTGGCAACAGATGAAGTAATCACATAACTCCAGTTCTGGATCAGTTACACGGATTGCCAGGGAAGAAAAAAAGAGAGAAGTGCTTTAGCTTCAAGATGCACTTCTGAATCTCCAAACCCTTCAGAA
>NW_027427906.1:0-1473 GCF_003597395.2 Chelonoidis abingdonii | reverse complement strand
TTTTTTTTTTTTACACACTTAACATAACTGTGTTATCGGTGTTTTGTATACAAATCTCAAAGTGTGCTGTTAAAATAACAGTGACCACAGATAATAGCTGTTATTTAACCCAAGCCATATGCCCTGTAAATGAAGTTTCATCCCCACCTAGAAAATACTGACTAGTATATATAATATATTTATATACCTATTCACACACACTAACCTACTAGTTATCTCTGCTTATACTAAGGCTGTCAGGAAACTGTCAGCTGTAAAGGTGATATGGTGGGCAGTTTAAAGAAGATATTGAAGCCTTAAGCTTCTTAATGTGCCAAGAATCAATCCCATGAAAGCAAACAACTTGAAAAAGGGTTATATGCGTTTAGGAAATCTCTGAGCTCCCCTTGCTTTTGCCAGAGCTGGAGCTAGCGCTAGAGTTTTCTCACCCTAACGACCCCTGAAGCAGCCCAGAGGGATTGTGAAACAAGGCCGTTACACAAGGCAGCTTGCTAATTGAGAAGTTGATCGGGGGTAGAGAAATCCTGCTTTAGCATGTTAAATGTCGAAATCAAGCATGACTAGGTTGACGTCGCCAAATCACTGTCTAGAGGCCACTCCAAGCCAGGAGCAGCAGGGCTTTTCACACCTGATAGGCCCTCACTCTATCTACATCAAGTCAAATTAAGAAAGGAATGTATTACAGAACTGTAGCTTGTGCCCCTTAAGAGCATTACTTGTACTGTCTAATTGCAGCTTCATAGTTTCCTAAAAGTAGCAAAAGTGCCTAAGTGTCAGAACTATGCATTACCTGTTCCACTCAGAGAACCCACTTCATCTCCCTACCACAAAAGAAAAAGGATCCCTCCGTTCCAGGAGACCGATTTAATGAAATAATCCATTATACGATACTAAAACACACACATACAAAAAAGAGATTAGGTTAACATCACTTTGGATAATACAGGTATTTAGAAGAACTGGGCCAGTGTTCAAAGGAAGCTGCTGTAACAAGAAGCATTTTAGTTGGTGCTCTTCATAGTCTTATATTAACTCCCTAATCCTCAAAACAGTCCTGTGAAGTAGGTAAGCATGAGGGCAGAGCTATAGGGGAAAGTTTCCGGGAGTAACTCTACTGGAATAATTATCCTGCTGCAGTTGAACCAGGATAAGTCCCTATGTGGACATTCTATTCTGGAATAAAATCAGGTTGATTCCAAAAGTGTGTCCCCACAAGGGGACTTATAGTGGTACAACTACAACAGGATAATTATTTGGGTATAGCTATATTGGGAAATTTCCCCTTGTAGACAAGCCCTGACACTTTGTCTGAGAGAGAGAGAGAGAGAGAGAGAGAAACTGAAGCAGAGAAGTTCAGCAGAAGGGTTTCAACTGTACAAATTAGGTGCTGAACTCTTACCAGTTTGCAATGAGAGCTGTTGCCTAACTCTCCTTTGTACCTTTGAAAATCCCTCTTGTCAGTAGCTACTGTAC
>NW_027427905.1:0-1152 GCF_003597395.2 Chelonoidis abingdonii | reverse complement strand
GGGACCTCACTTCTTTAGGCAGCTTTGGAAACTCCCAGCCTAAAGACTTTTTTAACCACAAACAAATGGGTGGCTGGAGGGGAGAGAGGAAAGCCGGAAGGGAAAAGGGAAATTTCTGAAATGCAAAAACATTTGCCTGCCTAGGAGAATATAGGAACTTAGGGTGATAACTGGCTTGTAGCTTCAGAGGAAATTGCTGGCACCAACCCATTGTGCAAGAGGAAAAGTTGTCAGCAGTTATGCAGTTGGTACATTGTTTTTGTGTTATCACGTGGTGCATCCTCTCAGGTAAGCAGCAAGCTAAAGCTTCTTGCAAGGTGTTGAGTTTTATGCCCTTATATATACCAGGAACTGATGATATTCATGGGTCAACCCTAAGCTAAAGCTTCTCATATCGGCTGGTTATTTTCTAATTGCTCTCTGCATCTGCCTCTGAAATGTCTGTTGCAGATTAGACTAACCTCCTGGTTGTATGTGATATAACAGTATCCCTGTTTTGTTTCTTTTACAGGCTGAGGGGCCACGATCACTTTAACCAAGCTGAGTTCTGCCCAGGCAGAGCCAAGCAGTTCCCTTACCCTGGACTGTGTCGTCTGGGTATAACATCAATGACTATCATTTGAGCTAGATCCGACAAGGCCCTGGGAAAGGTCAAGTCTGGCTAGCAGCCTTCAGAACAGGTTACACCATCTACTTCGTGGATGAGTTCAAAGGACAGGTTACCCCATTCACCAGTGGTGCCACTGACAAGCTAAAGAGAGACAGATCCCCCAGGGCAGACACCGCTACTTACTACTGTGCCAGCCATGCACAGTGGTCACTGCCTGGCTTCCTCTCCTACAATATCCCTTGTGGAACTGGCCTCCTCTCACTTAACACATTTTTCTCTTTGCATGAACTTCACTCCTGGCTTAAGGCCAGTGGAGGGGCCAAGCATCACTGGGCGCTCACACCAGTGCTCAGAGGGGCTCCTTGGGGAACAGGTCTTGTTCTGCTGCCTCTCCAAAGGTAGAATTTTACCCAGCGATTTGTGGCTTTGGTCTCTGCAATTGCAACGTGCATCGTTCAAATCAACTTGTGACCGGGAAGCAGCATTGTTGCAGGTTAGGCCACTGGAGTGGGAACTGGGAGAATTTGTTGATCAGTGTCACA
>NW_027427904.1:0-1896 GCF_003597395.2 Chelonoidis abingdonii | reverse complement strand
AGCATATATATACCTGCCCCTGGAAATTTCCACTACATTCATCTGACGAAGTGGGTATTCACTCACGAAAGCTCATGATCCAAAACGTCTGTTAGTCTATAAGGTGCCACAGGATTCTCTGCTGCTTTTAGAGGAACACAGTATCTTTTATTGATCAATGAAATAATAATTAAAAATAAATAACCATATTCTAAGTTCTATCCTCACAAAAATATTCTGTCAAACTGAATTCAGTGGTGTTTTAAGTATGTCTCTACTTCTATGACCACTCCTAAAATCTTTAATTTGTTAGCATCTTCACAATTATATTTTTTTTAACATTTTATAATTAGGAGGAATACTTTAAAGATAAAATGATAATAAAGTGTATATGGAAAGACATATTAGTAAGGCTGTAATCTGTGTACAAAATGTCCACCTTTATTTTTAACATTAGTAATTCTAGTTAAATCAACTACAGAGGATGTTAGCCTACTGTTAAGGAACAATTGATTATTAAGGTTCTAACATAAAAAGTACCCATCAAAAATGCCATGGGTAAAATTACTGAGTAGGCCTTTTAATAATTTACAAACCTGATGGGGTAGTGATGAGCTTTGAAAAAAAAATTCTCCTGAAAAGCTATGTTTGAAAAGGATAATACTATGCTGAGATTAAGGGCATGGTAACCCCCATAACGTTTCTATTAAATAAAAAAGTAAAGGTTATATAAATGATTAATCTACTAAAATATGAGGGAAATTGCTGAATGGTAGAAAATAAGGAATATGTATTAGTTTAATGCTGATATGTTAATGATTTATAAAGACAGAATGGAGAATGGAAAAAAATTATGGAAGTTTGGTCCATGGATACTGGGTATCTGCAATGTTAAATGTTGATTGGTGGAAAGCTAATGAATATGTAATATGGAAATGTGTAAAATCTAGTGGACAAAGGGGTTCAAGTCAGATAAATACTGAACCCGAAACTAAAGAGATGAGACTAAAAGGCTAGAGACTGACACCATGAAGTGCAGGAGGGCTTCCTAGTGCCCCAGAACTCAGAAACTTGAGCCCTTACCTTGCCTCACATTCCTTGAACTATACTTGACTTTAGTGCAGAGAAGTTTGCCTCATTACCAGTTACCTTTTGGTAAAAATGATTCATATTAAGTATGTGATTTCAGATATTAAAAAAATATTTTGTGAGGAGAAAAGGAAATTTATTTTATGTAATGTCATTTAAAAGGACCTTAAGGCTTTATGCATGAAAGGGGGAAAAAGAGACTTCTCCCAAGGAGAGAAAAGGTACAAAAGAGTCTCCACCTGTAGTTTTTTTTGTTTGTTTGTTTTTTTTGCATCAAATTCCTCAAAGGAAGAGGTGTATAACCTTATATATTGAGAAGAGGGGAGGAAGTCTAAAAACCCATTTGATCCCAGGTTTCTTTAGGAAATGCAGGAGGTAGTAGGATCCTACCCTTCTGTTTCATAATAAATAATAATACCTAGTTCTTATATCATTTTTTCATCAGTAGATTTCCAGGTACTTTACGAAGTAGGTAAGAATCATTGTTCCCATTTCACAGATGTGGAAACTGAGGCAAAAGCACATAAGCAAATTAGGTGCCTAACTCCTATTGCTTTCAATGGGAGTTGTGCTTAATTGGCTTAGGCATTTTTGAAAATCCTATTTGGCGCCTATCTGCACCTTCAGGCACCTAAACACCTTTGAAAATCTAGCTCAAATGATTTGCCAAAATCACCCAGCAGTAGGGTGACCAGATAGCAACTGTGGAAAAAATGGGATAGGGGTGGGGGTAATAGGTGCCTATATAAGAAAAAGTCCTCAAAAACATGACTATCCCTTTAAAAATGGGACATCTGGTCACCTTACCCAGCAGGCTCGTGGCAGAGT
>NW_027427903.1:0-1169 GCF_003597395.2 Chelonoidis abingdonii | reverse complement strand
CCTCCTCCCCTCTCCCCCACCAGGATAGCAGCAGCAGCCCAGGACTTGGAGGCTATTTAAAGGGCCCAGGGCTCCCCTGCCCCAGCCCTGTAAATAGCTGAGGGAGCGCTAGGGAAGCAGCAGGGCTCTGGGGGATATTTAAAGGACTTGGGTGGCAGAGGCAGCTGGAGCCTCAGCCCTTTAAATAGCCCGCGGAGCCCCCTGCTACCCTAGGGCTCTGGGGGCTATTTAAAGGGCCTGGGGCACCCCTGCTTCTACCGCCCCGGCCCTTTAAATAGCCGAGCGAGCCCTGGGGAAGCGCTGGGGCTCTGGTGGCTATTTAAAGGGCCGGGGCGGTAGAAGCAATGGGAGCCCCAGTCTTTTTAAATAGCCCACAGAGCCCTGTAGTCCTACCCCAGGGCTCCAGCAGTGGGGCTCTGGTGGCAATTTAAAGGGCCCGGGGCTCCAGCACCTGCTGGGAGCCCCAGGCCCTTTAAAATGCCCCCTGGGGAAGCCGGGCCCCCCCGGTGCGGCGCACTGGCTCTTGCTGGTATGCCGGACCAGGGCTTGGGCGTGGGGCCCTCTTAGGGGCGGGGCCCAATTCAGAGGAATTGGTTGAATTGGCCTAAAGCTGGCCCTGGTTTCACACACTGAAGAGTCACTTCTGAAAGCCAGATTACCATAGTACACCCATAACGAGAGAGAGACCTCTGGCTTTCTCTGACCCTTCCTTGTTGTCCCCCATTCTCTATGACCAAATAGCCCCATGCAATCCATCTCCAAAAATCTATAAACACTCACTAATCATAGGTTAACTCTCACTGCCTCTCCCATGAGCCACAAGACCCTGACCTGTCCAGCACCTGACCCTACAAGCCCCGGGCCATAATTAATAGTTTCCCTCCTTTATGCTTCTCCTATTGGTCTGACTAATATTCAGTCTGTACACCCCACACCCTAGAGTCTATGTAACCCCACCCCACTGTCCTAGCCCTGCCTCCTCAGTGGTCTCTCTGACTCCTCCCCATTGTCGCATCCTCCTAGCTCCCCCACTGGTCTCGGGTCCCTCAATTCCCCCCCCCCCATCTTCTGCCTCCCACATGGGGCTCTCTAGACTCTCCCCCTACCTCCCTCACAAGGATCTGGGCCTTCCCACTGCACCTCCTTCTATCTCCAAACTCCCTCCCAGA
>NW_027427902.1:0-1404 GCF_003597395.2 Chelonoidis abingdonii | reverse complement strand
AGGGGTGGTCAGGGGACAGGGAGCAGGGGTGTGTGTCCTGGGGGGGCCATCAGGGAACAGGGGGCGTTGGATGTTGCAGGAGACCCGGGGGGGGGCAGATAAGAGGTGGGGGCTGGGCCACGCCCCCCTCCCCTAACCAGCCTTCCATACAATGTCCGAAACCTGATGCGGCCCTTGGGCCAAAAAATTTGCCTGCCCCTGGCCTAGGGCATTGGTCCAAGCAGTTTCAATATACATACAAAATATGTCTATTCAAATGTACAGAAACTTGAGAAGCTTGACCTTTCCCTGACTTTCAACACTTCCATGACTCTTCTATGAACTAAAATACAATAAATTCACTGATTTTAAGGCCAGACAGGACCATTATGATCACCTAATGATTAAATGATAAAATATAGAGCCTACATGCTTCCACCACCGCCCCATTCAGTTCTTCTCCATTCTGTGCTGGTACTGGGAGAAGACATGGAGAGAGTATAAACACCTGATCTGCTTATCATTGCCATTCAATTCCCACTGAACTGCTTCCCACAATGGAGGTAAGAACATAAACACTTTTTGAGCTGCTGCCTGATCTGGCTGGCCCCCTGCCCTGGTCATCTGTCTCCACATTCTGGGCTCTACTGCTGTTTCCACATGAGAAGGAGGAGGCAGCATAAAGTGCAGCTTTCCTCAGTGGCTGAGGCAGCCAGGCCTATCCTTTCCAAGTCTCCTTTCCCCTGCTGTGCTAGCTTTCAGGGAGAGAGGACTTGATTAATTAGACCATTTTTATAAGCAGACATTTTTCTTTGTTTCTGTTTGTTTGCTTGCTTGCTCCTGGCAAATGGTAGTCATATCTTGTGAGGATTATTTAAGCGTTCCTGGAGGCTAGAATAAAGGCACAGACATACCACAAGAAAGACATTGCCAAGCCCAAGTACTGCACTGTTGGGATTCCCCCTGAGACCTCTTTTCACTCAGCTTCGAAGAACTCAGTTTGACTCCAGACTTCATCACTCATACAGCAATGCCACACTGAACTGACTAGATTTGAGCACATCACAGGTTCAAAGTTACACAGAAACCCTCTTTATATACATTTACACATCTGACTGCATTTACTATACATTGCATCACACTTTCTGGGACTGGCTTGGTTACCTTGCAGGAATCAATCCCCGTACAGCATGCTCTCTTCATGCACTGTCCATGTTCAAAATACTCTTTACCTTGATTTTAAATTCCCAACGTATTTTATCCATTGATATCTTGTTCTTTGTAAACGGTTCCTTTGGTATCTCTGCCACTTATCTTAGCTAGTTGGGACTGTCATAAACAGATAGCTAAGGGTTAATGTTTCTTTTACCTGTAAAGGATTAACAAAGGGAACCAAACACCTGACAAGAGGACCAATCAGGAAAC
>NW_027427901.1:0-1506 GCF_003597395.2 Chelonoidis abingdonii | reverse complement strand
AGCCTTTTGGTTGGGCTGTCCACAGGGGTGGAGTGGGCGGGTGCCCGGAGCCTACCCTCATGAGTTCGTTCTTGTCTGGCAAGTGAGGAGGCTAAGGAACATGGTGAGGGGGGAGGGTGGTTATATAGGGGCTGCAGTGGCACTCTGTGATCCTGCTGCCGTTCCTGAAGCTCCACCATACGCTGGAGCATGTCAGTTTGATCACGCAGCAGCCCGAGTTGCATCTCGCCACTGCTGATCTTCCTGCCGCCACCTCTCATCTTGAGCGTCCCTCCTGTCCTCACGTTCATCCCTCCTGTCTTCACGGTCACTGGCATCTTTCCTGTACTTTGCTACCATGTCCTTCCACTCATTCAGATGAGCTCTTTCATTGCAAGTCACTTCCATGATTTCCAAAAACATTTCTTCTCATGTCTTTTTTTCCCCCGCCACCTTTTCTGAGATAGCCTTCAGGAAGGAGTAGGGAGGCTTGAAAAATTTGCAGCTGCATGAGGGAGGGAAAAAAGGGAGAGAAGTATTTAAAAAGATACATTTTGGAGAAAAATGTTCATATTCTTTCACAGTGAACAACATTATTCACCTTACACAGCACATGTGTTTTCACTACAAGGTTGCATTTTGGATCTTAATATTGAGTGCCTGCGACTTTGGTGTTACAGATCAGACATAGGTCCGGGCAGCACAATTCGGCTTGCATGCGGCCATGATAAGCCATTGTCTTTCGTCTTCTGCAGCCTTCATCTATCCAGCACCCTCCTTTCCCAAATAGCAAGCAAAGCCTGTTGAGTGCTGCTTCTTTCCAGTTAACATGCAGCAGCAGAAACCACCCCATGGCTGGTATCATGGAAGATCACTGCTAAACACCCCCCTTTCCTCATCCCACAACCGTGTGGCTGGTAGCAGGAAAGATCCCTGCTGGCTAAACGGGGAAAAGCTCAGCGCTAATTGCCCCTCCCTTTCCCCCGCTTGGCTACCTGCAGGGAAGGATTTCTTTTAAGTTACAGGCAAACAGCCCAGTAGGAATGGCCATCTCTGTCCCCTTACTTAAATTCCAATTTAATTTCAACCAGGTTACTATTAACGATATCACTCTCCTGAGGATAACACAGTGAGATAAAGAACGGATGTTGCTTGAATGCCAGCAATCACCGGGACCATACACAGCTACGCTTTGTCATGCAATGATACCAGATTACTTGCTACATGCATGGCGTGGTCAAGTATTCTACTATGGAGGATGGAATAAAGCAGCGCTGCCCAGAAACCTTCTGCAAAGGCTTTTGGAGTACCTCCAGGAGTGCTTCATGGAGATGTCCCTGGAGGATTTCCGCTCTATCCTCAGACATGTTAACAGACTTTTCCAGTAACTGTACTGGCTGCGAATGCATCCCAAGTCCTCAAGGCAAATTAATCATTAAAAAACGCTCGCTTTTAAACCATGTCTTATATTTACAAGGTATACTCACCAGAGGTCCCTTCCATGGCTTCATTGTCTGGGATAGTTGC
>NW_027427900.1:0-1200 GCF_003597395.2 Chelonoidis abingdonii | reverse complement strand
CCCCCCGCCCGCCCCAAACATTCTGGCATCCTTGCTAGGAGGAGGTGCTGGAGCAGCGGTGAGAGTAGGATGCACTCCAAGACAGATGCATACAACATAAACATATCGCATGCTTCTCCAATTCACCTCCACAGACATACATCCACAATAAGATACATAATGCAATATCAATGATGTGATAAACTGAAGGAAAATGTGATAAATTACATAGACATGATATAAATGTATCACTCTATTGATCACATTGTCTTCAATTTGCTCATTAATCCACTATCCCAGGATTAATTCTAATATTCTAAACCCATGAAGAACTTCAAAAAGTACCATTTAATCTTTCTCCACCCACCAAATGAGAAATTTCACTGAAAAAACTGCATATTCTTTACATTCTTCTGAAGAAAACTATTGATTAATAAAAAGCTTTAAAAATAAACACCCTTTGATATATTCTGCTCATTTGAAACAGTTATGTTAAAACTATTCTTGAGAGCCTGAGGCTGATGATTAAGATTGCTTCTCTTCTGTTAAACAGAAATCAATACTCCATGGACATTATTTATCCTAAAATAGGAATTCCTGAATTCAAAATCTCATGAGTGTCCTTTCAAGTTTAATGTCAGTCTGGTTCTTCAAATATCTTTTCTAGTCAAGTTTCTAGAGCTGAACTCAAAAATGTATATACACATATATGTTGTATGTATCTCTGTGTTTTCCCATTAATTTACATTTATTGCAAAATAGATATGTCAAAAAAAGCTAAGCTAAGCAACTAAGTCTTCTTAGGGATAAGAATAAATAGCAAAACACAAGCCTGTGTTTTGGGGAAGCACTATGTGGCTCTTCTGCTCATTGGCTGTATGTCAGTGCATAGGTTTCCAGAAGAAGCTTTTACATCTTGCTTACATCACAAAGACATTCAGTTACACAAGGCAGCTTTAGCAGAGTGTCAAAAAGGATTCGAGAGAGGATGCTTGGCTGACATCATCAAAAACAAAAACTGTTGCAGCTATATTTTGTTTTATATTATTTCAGATAGGAGTTGATTAATCAATGATACGCTATTCAAGCCCCCACTCTTGCACCTCATATGTGACATGGATGAACTGCTTACACTCATGTCCTCTTTCTAAGATATAGGCCTGGTCTACACTACGCGTTTATACCAATTTTAGCAGCATTAAACCGATTTAACGCTGCACC
>NW_027427899.1:0-1229 GCF_003597395.2 Chelonoidis abingdonii | reverse complement strand
CTTATGCTCAAATAAATTTGTTAGTCTCTACGGTGCCACAAGTACTCCTGTTCTTTTTGTTTAGGATGTAAACAACTTTTAAGAATAAAAAAAGCAGGGAGACTCTGCATTTGTTGAGAACTTAGATACCTTTGGGACTAAATCAAGTGACATTCCTCAAAATGAGGTACATTCTAGAAATATGCATCAGCAGCAATTGCAGAATGGTTCTTCCCTCAGGGTCTCATAAACAGACTCAGCTCTAGCTATTCTTTTACAATACAGGAAACTTTCAAGATGAAAGACAAGAGATGACATCATCTTCATCATCACTAAAACTATTGGTTTGCTCCAAAGAAAAACACTAGAGAAGTTCTATAAAGCTGTTCATTTTTCATTTAGCAGAGAGCAATGTAATTTACCCTTAAATCAAGTTCTGTACCATTTATATTTTCTCAGAAGGTTTTGAAATACAATGCATATCAATTGAACTTCTCAATATGACAGTTTCTCTTCTGTCAGATAGCTAAGCCTTTTCAAGGTAATTTAAATAAGGCATACACAGATTGCTGGTTTGCAAAATCTCATTTGAAGATTTCTTGGACACAGCTTATTTATCATATCCTTTGGTTTAGGCACAGTCTGTACACCAAGATAGTAACAGTAGGTCTAACTCCATTCTAAAGGGGGAATCTTCCCCAGGCTCATCATGGAGCCTGTGGGGCTGAGACTGGCTTGAGGCTCTAAATTAACAGTTCACATGGATTACTGAGCCTCTGTGCCAACTGCTGTCCCACAGTTCTTCCTGCTTTCTTCCTGAAGTGGTCTGAGTTACTATATGGAGAAAGCACAGAGCTGTTTCTTAAGTAAAAAATCTAAGCATACACATTCCTCTAACTCCAGTCCTCCCCCTGGGCACACAGAGGAACAGAAATTGTGTGTAGCAATAAAGTATCAGGACCAAAAATAATTCAACAGGAACAGCATCTTCATATTATCGGGAAGCTATTTGTGCAAGTCCCGATTAATCCTTTCGTATTTGTCAAGGTATTTTTCCCCCAGTTTGAACTTTAGGGTCCAAAAGTTGGAACCTGCATGTACTCCTCTAAGCTTAATTCCTAGCTTAGAACTGATAGCGCTGCCACCAGCCAAAATATAGCATTTGGCACACTTTCTGTTCCCCCAAAACCTTCCCTGGGGAACCCAAGACCCAAACCCCTTGGGTCTTAAAACAAGGAGAAATAAACCAT
>NW_027427898.1:0-1100 GCF_003597395.2 Chelonoidis abingdonii | reverse complement strand
GGGGGGTGTGTGTAAGAGATCTGGACAAGAAGAAAGAAGTCTGGAGATAAATGTGAGGAGGGAGGGACAGGCAGTAGAGACAAAAGTGAAACTGTTTGAGCAGCATATTCTAGAAGTCTTGAGGTCTTTCTGAGTGCAGTCTTCATTGATTTGAGAACTAACATATTCTCTCACTAGAAGGGAAAACCTATAATTGCAGCAGGCCATAAAAGAGACCCAGTTTGGGAATAAGAACCATTCAAGAAATTTATGTTTGCTGCTGCTGTTTTAAAGAAAGTCACACCAGTGAACTGGTAGCAGTCACTTAAGCACTTGGATTCAGAGACTGTTGAAGTGATAATCTCACTTTTTATAGCAGTAGCTGCTTCTGCCAGTGTAGGAAGAATATTTTCTTCCTTTGGATTAATTCATTCCAAATTGAGCAATTGTTTGGGACTTAAAAAAGCAGGAAAGCTTATTTTTTCTTTTCCAGATTATGAACAAATAGGAAAATGAAGATCAAGATAACTGAGTTAGCTGCAGAAGCCAATATTTTAAGTTTATCATGTTGATCTGGCTGACACAGTCGATTTTAATTTTTTTTTAAATTTCATTTAATTATTTTACTTACTTTTTTTTTTTACAAAAAACAAACCTGATTTTAAAAAACTTGAATGTTTAACTAAGTTTAAAAAATCATATGCTTGTTTTGTTAAAATATTATATGTTTGCTTTGAAGAAAAACATCCAGAATACAGAACATTGTTGTTTTAGTTAAATAAAACAATTTAAATGTCTGCCTGGTGGTTATCTCCTACTAATACAGCATGGTAAGAAAATCCTCCAAATACTGATGATTAACCTGTTGAATTGGAAACAGTTCACCTCCCAATGACCTCATAAATATCTGCTTCAATTACATTTGGTAAATGAAATAACCATTCATTTTCTGATATAGCTGTAAAACTAATCTGAAAAGTTTTCAAAATAAATTACTTTAAAAATGTATATGGTGTACCTTCTAAAAATGAAACCTCTACATCAGGGGTGGGCAACCTTTCAGAAGTGGTGTGCTGAATATTCATTTATTCATTTTAAGTTAAGATTTCGCGTGCCAGTAA
>NW_027427897.1:0-1874 GCF_003597395.2 Chelonoidis abingdonii | reverse complement strand
GAAGTTAGTTTTTATTTTCTTGATTTTTTTTTTTCTTGATTTTTTTTTTTTTTTTTTTTTTTATTTTGTCATTCATCAAATGGCATCACAAATCTGGAAATTGGGACATCTGGTCACCCTGATTTTTATAGGGACAGTCCTGATATTTGGGATGTGCGTGTTTTGTTTTTTTTTGTTGTTGTACAGGCTCCACTTACCCTCCCCGCCCCCCCAGCCCTGTCCTGATTTTTCACACTTCCTGTCTGAACACCCTACTGGAAATAGGATTTGTTAATGAATTTGTGCTCCCTTTACTGGATCTATGATAGTAGCTTCCAAAGATTTGTAGTTGGTACAAAAGCAGTGGTTCTCTTTTATTGTTGTCTTTCATGTCTGATCAGTGCTGTACACCTCACACAGATAAATGAAATCTGTAAGACTTGGTCAAATATTAGACCTGAACTTCTGGCCAAACTTATTTATTTTTAATGCAGCTTGATTGCATGATGCAGTTTTCCTGGATCATTTTACACTGATTAACCTCCCACCAGGTTGATTTACAAACTGGACTCTCTGAGTTTTCTGTGCTACAACGCAGGATAACACATGGCTGGAACGAGTTTATAGTAGACAATACAGAACCAATATGGAAGAAATATCTAGACCAGGTAAGGACCACATGTGTAGCTGTGGTGCAGCCCATTAAACGGTGGTTTCAAATTTCTGTGGTACACAGTAGTACTCAACAGTGAGAAAATCTGTTCTGATCGGATCTGAGCAATTGCCATATATTAGAAATTGTATGGCTTTCTATGGCCCCAATCCAGCAATGAACTCTGTATAGAGACACAGGGACTCACTGAGCCTGGGGAAAATCATGGCAAGGTCATGGTCCATGTTTGTATTGCATGGAGATAGATTTAAAGATCCACCCTTTCCTTAAGATGCTGCACGCTCTGTATAAATCAAGAGCCTTACCATTCTTTGCACCAGCTGCAAAACAATAACAATATTGTTATTGAATAATGATATTCATTTCCTTCTCAGGCCAATGATAAAAGAAAGAAAGTTTGTATAAAGAAAGTGGTAACTGAGGCATATTCTGATTTCAGTTACGAAACATTTCAGTGTGTGAAACTGATGAGCACTAAATCTTCAGCAAGAAAGGATGAAGTTTAAAGCTCAGATGAAAGTTAACTTCAGCTCTTGTGCTAGTGTAATAAATGCAATATTGTGATATCCCTTTGAAGATCGAGTGATTCAAATAATGGAAGAAACAAACTATAGGGGTGATGTCTTTAATCTTATTCGTCCTAGGCTGAGTTATCCTTCATTAGGGGCACATGGAATCTCATGTGTATTAATGGATCTCACAAGCTGAATGTAACTTTCGTCTGTGCCTTGGAGCTTTTACCAAAACAGGGATTATGTTTTGATAGAGACTTATTGTTTTGATTTTTCTTACTAATCAGTTTTGCCTTTGGTTTCACTTTAAATGGATCCTAAGGATTGTAAATTTTGTTTGTTTTTATTTAAGGGTTCACTTTTGTTTCACTGATTTCATCCCCCTTCTCTTTATTCAGTGTCCTTTTAAGCAGCTTCATATAACCATCTGTAGATTTTCTAAGCTTGTTTCTAAAGCATTCTTTGTACCTAATTAAAAATGACACATTAGTGCTTTGCCCTTCACCAGCTTGACCCTTTGAACAAGGGATTTTCTGTTGAGAGTACAGAATGTATTTAAAAAAAAAAAAAAAAAATCCAGTCATACTCTCTAACATCCCTTCAGTCTCCTTGGAAGTGTTACTTATAAATTTGAATGACCCATAACATGCATTTTTAAATTTTCCAATGGCCTGGCTCCTTTCACTTACTGTATTTTATGCATCTATACC
>NW_027427896.1:0-1104 GCF_003597395.2 Chelonoidis abingdonii | reverse complement strand
TCCATGTCTTCACCCTTTGCCAATTTTCCATCAAAAATGTTATGCTTATAAGAAGCACACGGGATCTTTTTCAGGGGAAAGTCAATATGCTGCATTTATTGAAGATACAACAATTAGTATTTCCATTCAATAACATCACACACAAACACACAGTCCTGCCAGTGTGTGTTACAGTTACCACTCCAGAGTCCGGATCAATCTAGCGGCCAGCTAGGTTGATCACAGGTAGGGAGGAGCCAGGTTCTGTTGGTTGTGACACAATGCTTCGGGCAAGTCTTGGCAGGTCGAACCCAGAGTTTCATGGCAAGGCACCTTGTTTATATACTGAATTTCCTTAATTGAGACCAATGAGTTTTGCACTGTCATATTGTAATCAATTGTTGTTTGACGAGTGCTTATTTTCTTAAATTGTCCTTCTCATCCTTTATCTTGTTCTTTCATCAAGTTCCTCAGGGAGTTCTCCCAGGCTGGTTTTTTTCACAGTTGTCTTGTCCCCACTGATAGATGCCTGTCTCATCTTTAGAGTCCTCAATCTGCCCTCCTCTGACATTTCACTAGGGATGTGTTGCAGCCTTCTGGAGCCCTTGCGTCAGTCTCCTGTTCCTCTCTTGTACGTCTGGTTTAATGATGGCCTTCACACTTATCTCTTAAAACACACATCGCTCGTTCACACACAAACCAGAATTAATTTACACACAACATTTTGAGCAGGAACATCAAATTGCAATGCAAAAGAGAACAATCGCGGCATTCTGTTACTTATTTTAAAATACTAAATCTTCAACAAATTGGCGACCCTTGAAGATCTGGTACTTACTTGAAATCAGTCCAGACCCAGATTCTGGTTGATGTATCTCTGCCTGTTGGCCCCTTAGGCCATTCCTTTTTTTACTCAAAAAGCGGGGCTGGCAGGATATGATCAGGTCATACACTGATACAGGGGTAGGCAACCTATGGCACGTGTGCCGAAGGCGGCACGAGAGCTGATGTTCAGTGGCCCTCTCACTGCCCAGGTCCTGGCCACCGGTCCGGGGGGCTCTGCAGTTTAATTTAATTTTAAATGAAGCTTTTAAAACATTTTAAAAACCTTATTTACTTTACATA
>NW_027427895.1:0-1098 GCF_003597395.2 Chelonoidis abingdonii | reverse complement strand
TTTCCCTGTTTTTGCATTTTCTTAATAAAGTTTATTTTACACCTCACCAGTGCAGTAATTGTCTCCCAAGATCCCCTACCTGCTAGCAGGGTCACTTCCATGCTGATGACGCTCGTTAAAAAATAATGCATTAGTTAAATTTGTAACTGAACTCCTTAGGAGAGAATTGGAAGCCTCCTGGTCTGTTTTATCTGCATTCTGCCCTATGTTTCACAGTATGCTTGTCTTGGATGATGACCCAGGACATGTTGTTCATTTTGAAAACACTTTCACTGCAGATTTGACAACACACAAAGATGGTACCAATGTGAGATTTCTAAGGATAGCTATGGTACTTGACCCAAGGTTTAAGAATCTCAAGTGCCTTCCAAAACCTGAGAGGGATGAGGTGTGGAGCATGCTTTCAGAAGTCTTTAAAGAGCAACATTCCAATGAGGAAACTACAGAACCCAAACCACCAAAAAAAAGTTGTTCTTCTGTTGGTGGCATCTGACTCAGATGGTGAAAATGAACATGCATTGGTCTGCACTGCTTTGAATTATCAAGCAGAACCCATCATCAGCATGGACGCATGTCCTCTGGAATGGTGATTGAAGCATGAAGGGACACATGAATCTTTAGTGCAGGAGTGGGCAAACTATGACCTAGGGGCCACATCCAGCCCTCCAGACATTTTAATTTGGCCCTCAAGCTTCTGCTGGGGAGCAGGGTCAGGGGCTTGCTTCGCATAGCTCCCAGAAGCAGTGGCATATCCCTTCTCCAGCTCCTACACACAGGGGCTTCCAGGGGGCTCCACACGCTGCCCCCAACCCAAGCACCACCTCCACAGCTCCCATTGGCTAGCAAACGGGGCCAGTGAGAGCTGCAGAGGTGATGTCTGTGGACAGGGCAGTGTGCAGAGCTGCCTGGCCATGCCTCCGCGTAGGAGCCCGAGGGGGGACATTCTGCTGTTTCCAGGAGCTGCTTGAGGTAAATGCCATCTAGATCCTGCACCCCGACCCCCTCTTGTGCCCCAACCCCTTCCCCAGCCCTGATCCCCCTCCTGCCTTCGGAACCCCTCAGTCCCACCCTCCTGCACCCCAGAGCCCACACACCCCC
>NW_027427894.1:0-2221 GCF_003597395.2 Chelonoidis abingdonii | reverse complement strand
GAGTTTTGAAAAGTACCCCAGCATAAATGCTGGTAATTTTAAATATTAAACAGCCAACCCACTTGCATCTCAGAGCTCACCCGTGAGCATCTGTAGACAGAGGGACTGCACTTACCAACTGACGTCTGTTTCTCTTCCACGTTTCTGCTTTCCTTTTGGAATTCATGTTCTGGAAAGCTAAAGAGGACCAGAACACACAGGCATCAGGACTGCTCATTTCCCTTTTCTTTTCCACTTTTTATCCAAGATAAATAGCCTCACTTGATGTTATACATAGAGGGGTAGAGTTACTCCTAGCTCATCAGCAGCTTCCAGACCCTGTCACCTCACAGTCTGCCAGCACTAGACACTGCAGCATTCTGAGCACTACTTCCATTAGACATCCACGTTTTCAGAAGTTTGTAACTCCAGGAACAACATACTCACTTCAAGATGGCTACATTTAAAGGATTAGATTCTGATCTCAGTTACATCCATCTAAATCTGGAATAAATCCAATGGAGTTAGCTCAACTTTAAAATGATGTAAAAGAGATCATAATCCAACCTCTGCTCTCTGTAAAGTTCCAAACAAATCTATTCACACATGGTATACACTTTTTTTTTTTGCTGAAGGTAAAATAAAAACATTGATGTTTGAGGGTCTTTTAGTCAGTCACATAGCATAGGCACAACTAGTAAAAAGCCTAGATTGGGAACTTGGGCCTTAAATGCTTAGTAAAACCTTATCTCCAATGACAGACATGTCAGGTATGGTCACGTTTATGGTATTTTACAGTGCAAGCACTCAAGCTACAGTGCAATACAGGAACAGGAGGGATAATATAAATCAGCACTTCCTTTGTATCCATCTCTTCTCTGCAAATTCAGTTCAGTGGAGAAGTTCTCAGATTTAGAGCCCTGGAAACTGATGTCCTCTCTCTCCACAGAGCAGGTAAAGTAGAAGCAGCAGCAGCAGCAGCTTCCCAACACTGCCCTCTTATCATGCCTCAAACTTGATTTGAAGGGACCATCTGTAAAGGCTAGAGGGGTGTTCCCTCTCTACAGCTCAGAGAGGCCAAAGACAGACTGCCAATAAAGGGTCAGTTAGCATTAACTGAGTTGGTGGTTTTTGTAATGTGTACTCCTGTTCACCAGGAACTGGACTCACAGTGGTATCAATCATTTGAATGAAACTATTTTGAGATAGCCAAGACACTGACTACTAATCATAAATGTTAGTTAACTGGGATCTCAAAGCCTCTGATCAGGAGGAATTGTTTCTTTTAAAAGCACTGGGGTGAATATATCAAAAGCCTCTTTACCAATCACACATCCTCACCACAGAGAAACAGCCAAGAGAAAGTGACTGGCCTCCTCTTTTTCAAGTAATATATTAACTAAGAGCACAGAGAGTCATACCAAGATCTAGCACAGAAGCATTTACACTGGTGTTGCTGCAAAGGGAAACTGACTAGAAACTGAAGAGTACAAAGTTTTCTATTTCCTGCTAAGAACCTAGCTTCAGGAGAGTCTGCAATTTCCTATTGTTCTGGTGCCATGCTCCCGCTCGTCCTGTGAAAATTTTAAAGATTTAGATTCTGGGGATGTGCATTCCCAAGAGTTAAACTATCTCCATGCCTCCACATGTGCTATAGCAGGGTTTGCCATGTTAGTCTTGTGCGCTGCTAGCATGCGATCTGCAAGCAGTCCTTGCTAAAGTACATGCAATGAGCCTATAGTGCAGTACAGCAAGTAAAGGATAATATGAGACTTGAAGGAAGGAGCAAGCTTATTGGAAAGGTAAACACTTATATTTACATAAAGATCTTGGTAAGTAGCAAAAATAAGAAAGGAAGTGCACAGAGCAGAAAGTGCAAGAGGAAACCTGCAGTTTAATAGGGACTAATGTACCACATATACCATTCACCGTTTCATCCCCAAACCCTCCACATACGCAGGGTTCATTAGATCCCTAACAGCAGCTTTCTACCATTGTGTTGAAATCAGTCACCTTTGGAATTTCTAACACAGTTCCCATAAGAGAGAACATACGTGCTGGTACTGATGACAGAACTTACTGAAATCACTCGGAAGACTGTGGTTCAAGTTTCTGTAGAACTCCGTTCGGTGAGCCTTCTTCAGCCCAGTGCAGAGACCAAAATCTGAGAGTTTCACATGGCCCTAGAGATGTAGACACCCAAAATGCAGAAGAGTATCAGAGGGGTAGCCGTGTTAGTCTG
>NW_027427893.1:0-15344 GCF_003597395.2 Chelonoidis abingdonii | reverse complement strand
CCACCGACAAAGAGAGTTGAACATCAATTGAACATTGGAGGAAGAGCAGTTTTAATAGAACCACATGTTAGAGAGTCCTTTACTGAATAGGGAGATAAAGGGACAGCAAACGATACAAACGACTGTCATTAACCTTGTCAATGTGCTTCCAAATCCACACTAGAAGCAACAGTAAGGGGAGGCAGATGTAAAAGTAATATGACCTCACAACACCGGGCAAAAAGACAGAGCGAGAGAAGTACCAAAGGTGCTTGTAGAATCTGATGAGACGTAACTACAGAACGGACAAGAATGATCTGAACTCCATGCATACGGATGAGAAGTACGTATGGGGAATGCCTAACACTTGCTGCTAGTGACCGAAACAACAAAGAAATCCTAAACACAGTGTACCGCTGAAAACGAAGGACGTGCTCACAGATCATATAAGAAGTACGAGTCTCACAGGGACGTACAGCGCGTGCCCAGCCAACCATTACAAGTGGCGTGGAATAAAAATCGTGCGGATGTTGTTTGGGTTTTTGTTGAGTAAGCAGCAGCTTTTCGCTCCTCTCTTTGTGACAAGGACAAAAAACGATCTTGCAAGGGTACCCAGGCCGCCAGCCGCCCATATGCAGGGGAAGTGGTTTCTGACCTAGAGAAGCAATAGTAAAAAAGAGCCAACCAAAAACACAACCGTGAAGCGAACGAAGACAACATACTGTTATCAACCCAGGGGAGTTGACAGGTAGTACTAGCAGTTCTACCAAGAAGGAGGTGGTCCCACTAATTGCCGGGGATATCCGAACGGGCGAAACCACAATTACGGGCAGATTAGTAAAACACACCCTAAATTAAGGTTCCACAACGAAGAGTTTCGTCCTAAACATCGTACCTCTTTGCTCATGCACAATTAACAATGATTTGCAAAATTCCAGTAACAAGTATTATTAAATCACTCTACGAAAAAGTACAGTTGTACGTTGGTAGTATCATGCAACAATGGGACAACGAAAACAACTGAGCGCGTGGTGAGGTAAAAGATAATAGCGAGGACAGGCAGGGTAAAGGCAGCTTCACAGCCGGGGAGACGAATCAAAAATTGGCATCACTGAGCTGATTGACCCACTTGTGAATGCCTGCCACTAGAACACTCCATCAAAGGCAGTGACACGAAAAAAAGCCTCACTATATATGAAATAATAAGATATACCAGCCGCTTCAAAAGAACGTGAAAGGACTTGAAGGTCAGGATGTAGGAACGCGAGTCCGGGCTCACTACCATGTCGTTCACAACAGCAGGCACCAAAGTTTTCGCTCAGTCCCGTAAGTGGTCCCCTCAGAAGGAGTGAACTGACACGAAAGCCCCGAAGTTAAGCGCAACACTTGATAATACGATCAGTGGAGAGAACCAACACACAGGATGGAAAGCGCTGTATGCAGAAAGCGCGTTGTCAAGCAGATGAGACATACAGCGCAGGGATATAGATCGCGCGGATGGATGAGGAACTGGCAGCAGCCTTTAAAGTTCTCAAAGTCAGCAGAAAGGGCAGGAAAATACTATAATAAGTAACCAGTCCCCCACAAAGTGCCCCCGTCCGCCTCCCCTCATGTCTCCCCCGCCACTTCCCCAGCCCAACTCCTCTACCCAGCGACCTGTGCAGTCTACTCCCCTACAGCACAACTCCCTCCTTCAGGCCTTGCCCCGAAGACCCCAAGTACCAGTTCCCCCCACCACCCCTTTACCCCGCCCTCACGCCAACGCCCCTTCACCCCGCTACACATCCCCCCCCTCCGCTCCCCCAAGTCCTCACACAACACCGACTTCCCTCCCCACAACAAACATCTGCTCCCTCAGCATGGAACACAGCGCAAGAAAATCTTCAAAAGACCTTTTGCAAAGGAACAAAGCTCAAGCAGCCCCCCCTGCCGTGGCTAGGCCTGCGCCTCTGTGGGAATGATTGCGATGAGCTGGAGGCCTGAGCATACTGGTCAGGGAAGGGAGTTTCACCAAAGGCGCGGGTGGAATCCTGTTAGCACAGAAATTCCTTCTCTCCATGTGTAGCTAAAGCGGCACGCCATGCTGTAAAGTCACTGACCCGCTAAGGCAGCAGCACTGCGAAACAATGCTCTGACGCAATCCCTGCCTGCCCCTCACGTGCTGATTCGCACACGCCCGGCCGTTCGGAAGTGCACCACATGACACTGGCGCTGAATCCCAGAGCTGCTGGAAGTTAGACAGGACAACTCGTACAGTTAATAAAGGTAAAAAAACTGAAAGCAGAATTCTTCCTCCCACTGACTAGAAAAAAATCTCTCCCCCCACTGCCCCAAACCCCAACACAGCCCAACACAGCCCCACCAAGCTCGGCAGAAGACAGGTGCGCCTCACAAGACCTACGCTGTGTGAGAGA
Organism: Chelonoidis abingdonii; assembly: GCF_003597395.2. Lineage (NCBI taxonomy): Eukaryota > Metazoa > Chordata > Testudines > Testudinidae > Chelonoidis > Chelonoidis abingdonii. The sequence continues at coordinate 12,951 of NW_027427893.1, read as the reverse complement.
GAGCGCGAGGGAATCCTCCTCTCGCCTGGGGCAACCGTGCACCCACAAACCCTCATGTCCCCGAGCCCCCCTAGAGACCGGGCAGATTAGCAGGCCTCACACATCCCCTGCACCACCACCTTGACGCTCCAGCCCTAGCACGGCTCACCCACCCACCGGCGCCACCACAGACGGCAACCACCAACACAGCCCGGCACCAACCTGCCCACCCACCCCCTCCCACACTCTCCACCCTGCCTGACGCCTGCCACCGACACCTCCATGTGCAAGAATGAATTTCAAAGGAGCACACAGACCCAGTATGCAGAAATATCTCACCTCCATAGTGGGCAATCACAACACAACAATTCGCACATGACATAAAATTACAGAAAAACGCTCCTGACTTCAAATTCTCCACACCTGATCACACGACTGATCGAGAAAATGCTCAAGTGACGCAGACCAGCGTAGTTCAAGGTAAAATATGTCAGCAAGTATGAAAACGAGAAACCAAGAGAAACATGACCTGCTAAGAGAACAATAAATGAGAGAGAAAGCAGCAACGATAATCACCATCACATTGGATGAGTTTGTGACTTAGCTGCCTGAATCGAAAAGAGACCAAACAGGACATGTGAGTCTCCTCCCGTCAGACCCTATACTGCTCGGCCAATCAGGACTAGACTCTGAGGGCGGAGCTGAGGCCACCAGATTGTCCACAAGACGCTCAGGTCACCACACAGGGACCACATAGAAGATCCAGCCCCATTCTCGTGGTATGCGACCGGTCCTCCGCACATGAAGCAACACAGCACCATACCCCTCAGTCCACACTCACACACGCGACCTGGAGAAGGGAGGGAAGCAGGGGAAAGGGGAAAAAAAGAGCACCAGAGATAAGCAGAAAGAGGGAAAGAGGAAAAGGAACACCAAAAAAGGAACAGAAACGCCCAATTCCCCCAGAAGATCCAACCACACAAATCTAGTATGAAATCAAATCGGATCAAACCCGCGAACCAGTGTTTCTGGCCTAGAACGCGTGCAGCCGCAGTGGATCAACAACAGGTTTCCAAACCTCTCTCAGCCCTACCCTGTCAAGGGAAGTTTGTTTTCAGACATGCCAACGTCAGTGGTAGGAAAAGAGAAAACTCCACAGAGGTCCTCCTCATGCTCACATCCAGAGGAAGCCTAAGCCCGTCTCAGCCCTCCGAGGAGACTCCAAAACTGAAGGAAGGACGTTGGGGCACGCAAAGGCCGGAGGGTCTCAGAGACGGCCTGCCCGGCAACTCTGTCCGGCCCGGACGATTGGCTGGGATCGACGCTCTGGAGGGCCGCCCTCGCCCTCAAACATTTGCCCAATAAAACTGAGGCCTGCAAAAGGCCTTTTGTGAGGTCACTGCCAAACCACTCCTTCCCCTGCAATAATGATGTCTGCCCCTGCGAGCGTGTCGGGGGTGAGGGAGTTTTGCCCGATCTGGGTTGCTAATGTCGGGACCTCACAAAACTGAACGCCTCATCCCGCCTTGCGAGGTCGGCCCGCGCCCTCCATCCCCTCATTGCTTCGCTCTCGCCACGCCATCAACGCTAGCTCGTTTCATTACCTACGGCGGATAGGGTCCCTTTTTCAAACATGGGTGGTGTAGGAGGGACAGACCGGGACGGATCTACTGCCAACAGCTTTAAGAGAGTATCCCCCTGTTAGAAAAACCTCCTCCTTCATCTGATCAGTGACGCCTGAAATCCCTTATCCCTGGGCAGAGCCGGAGAAAGAAAGAAGCAACATCAAAGCCGCGTGCAAGCTAGCAGGAGGACACAGGACACATCCCTATGATCTGAACAGAGGGTTAGTTTAACCCTTGGAATACACTAAAAGGCTAAAGAGACGAGTGGGGCACCAACCATCTAGAAAATGAAACACAACACAATGCATCATCGTTAGCCACGTGGCCTTAAGCGATCCTTTAGGTCTTCCCCTGTCTCGCTTCCGACCACTAGGTCACAGCCGCCTGTTGGTTCATGAAATAGGGACAAACAACCGATTGCTGTCCGACGACACGCAGTACCATAACGGACTGCACACCTGCACGAAACCCACCAAGGAGTCAGATGCACACAGTGCTGGTTCCCTGCACCCCGCTGTAACAAAGCCAATCATCAAGAAAGGCTTGTCGGGCCCAGAGCGACAGGGAGCCAGGGCTGGAAGTAGTCACTCTAACAGGAAGGCACGCGAGGAAAGATGCGAACAAGGCAAGTTAAACAGTGAGCTTCCCGGTTCCAGCCCTCGACAGGTAAGCAAATCCCTATCCGGAAAAGCACATCTGAAAATCCAGCTGCTCAGTCGAGCTGCGGAGGTCTGTGGGACACCCAGGTCAGGGCGACGCCCTGTTCGCCACCTGTGGAGAAACCGTCATACCGCGGACCTCTCTGCAATAGCAAAGCAGAGGTCCGTTTAAATTTGCTCCTGCCGCACACAGACAACACCAGGGAAATGGTCATATCTGAGGTGGGCGCCCTGCCCGTGGCCAAACACCAGCACCTGCTCCTGCGTCCTTTGTAACGCAGGGGAAGCTTTGCTTTCAGCACGAGCCCTGAGACTCACTTGCGGAGCGCGCCTTGTCACGACAGTTGTGAGCCCAACGTCACTGAACCTCTTCTACCAACTAAGTCCAACCAAGGACTAAGATCCTCATGGACACACCCATCCGGGGCTTGTCTGAGGGGGTCAATACTGCAAACTCAGTCCTGTCGCTGCTGGCGGGCTGAGTAAACGTAGTGTGCAACCGGCTTGAGCATTCCAACTGCAGGGAAACTCAATGGGCCTCAGAGCTGGTCCATCCTACGACAATAAGTCATCCTAAGTGACGCGCTGCCACTACTGACTAACACAGCGATCAACATAGCTCAGGGCGAGCTACGACTGTCACTCTGTCTGGGGCCCGACGGGAGACTGCCTCACTGTCGTCGCCAGTGTAAGTCCCAACAGTTGCCCATAGAGCGCTCGTTCTGGCAATGTAGTAGTCGCACAAACGATTCTCTCACCATAAAAACTGATGAGACACTGGGAGCGCGCACGTCGCATCGCGCAGCACACACCAACCAATAACCTAACCTGAGGAGATGCAGCACCTTGCACTACGACAGCCTCCAAAGTAGAAACTCAGGCTTTCTGTGGGGTGTGTTTACACCCAGTTTAACATCCATCCCTGTCTCTGTCTTTGTTTTTCTTTCTTAGGTATTGCCCTCCTTAGGCAAGTAGGGAAGCCTGTTCCTGAGAGCACGCTGATCCCAAAGCACACACGAAATACGAATGCTTTGTGCAGGGGCCAACAGGGATTGGACACTAGCAACAGCGAGTTCCAAGTGTTCTGCGAAACACTTGTCTCCAGAGTCCGTTTGGTCAACCAATACTACGCACCCCGAGCTTTGGTTTAGTCCCCAGAAGTACCCTGAAACAGGGCTCTGATCAATCGCCACGAGCTCAGGTAAAGTAGACGGCAGTAAACAGCGCCCAAGGGGGATAGCAGCACCACTTCACGAAGAATAACATACAGAGCGATATGAGGACGAGATCTAGCTCCGGCGATGGCGCACCAAACGAAGACTCTCGGTCAGGCGTAAGTGAAAAGGGGCGCACAGCAATGCTGAAGGAACGATCGGCTAAGAGATACGAAAGGCAGAGACACCAGAGGATTAGTGCGCAGGGAAACGAAAAACGACAGAATTCCAACGATAACAGAAACGGGTGGAAAAGTGAAGCGATTAAAGGCTCGTGAAAGCAAAAAAACACCATAGACGACATAACACACTGATACGTGCAGATTATAGCAGTAAGAGAGAGACCGGCACGTAATCGCAAGAGGCGAGGGACATGACACGAGGCATGATCAAGTATTCAGGGAGCAAAAAACGATAGCGAGAGAAACAAAGTATAGGCCTAAAGCACGCGCGAATAGACAGACATGAGCAAGTAGAGCATACCCTCAGTCATGACGCGACGCCGCTACGTCATGACTGAAGACTCACCGGTGATAGACTAGACATGAAACCATCTCACCCTATGGGGTAGGTCTCTCAACCTTGGTCCCAGATAAAGCTGGGACTGAGAGGACGATGACAGACTAGACTTAGACCGCGATATCCTGTCAGAAAGAAAGGGAGCGCGCACAGCTCAGTCTGGACAGAGAGCTCTGAATCGTAAGGTCCGAGATCGTGTTGGCACGCCACGACGCACGACTCACGTATGACGTGCACAGAGAGCCCGAGATGAGCACTTACAGGGATCGACAAAGACAGAGGAGCAGGTGACTGGAGGGTCGCTTACGTTGGCCTCACGCGCACCACAGTATCCATCGAGCTATGCTTTCAGCTGCCTCGGAACGCTCTCCACGCTTCCAGCAAGATCCATTCTTTACCTGGATGTATCAGGCTGTCTCTCGGCGAGCGCGAGAGCTGTCTGTCTATCAGCCTGAGCGGCCTGTCAGCGAGTACCTATGATCTATATGACCCGAAAGTCCAATGGTGAGTCGGCCTAGTACCTCGGCCCGTGTGCCCTCTGTAGATCTTGGACAGATCCGCAGATCACGAAGCTTACCTGTATTTCTACCACGACCTTCTGGTGGAAGCTCTCTCATCTGGTCAATAGAGGACAGGGTGTCGAGCACACACACGGCGGTGCACGTGGCAGTACACAAATCGACCCAGCCACATCGTTGCGGCTGGGAGCGTGTAAAGGCGTAGCCAGAGCCACGCTGTCATCTGAGCACCCCGTAGACTCTAGAGGGGCCAGGGCAGGCATAGTCTCTGAGCAGATGGTCTCTCCGACACGTCTGCCGCATTCCTTGGCGCTGCCAGTCATCTAGGTGAGTTGGTAACAATGACCTGTGAGGGGACCCTGTCTTCAGAGAAAATCCCTGGTGCGAGCCAGATGCCATGCCCAGTGCATGCTATATCAGGTGCCTATTAAAGAGTGCTCGTCTTTTTGAGCACGTACCCAGCTTAGTCCCTATTCCATACGTCTCACTGGGTAGGATTTCCTCCCGAGTTGCCATACGCCACCATCCGCGAGGCTATCTGTGCAGAGGGAGTGACAAATACTGTCCCACTCGAAGGGTCTGTGCTCTTGCCAGTGGCTCCATCCTGTCTCTAGCATTCGGTCGTTTCTGCGCGCCATGTCGGCGGCGCCTCAGCATTCTCCCCCTGCAGACAGCTATCAAGCTCGGCTTTGGTGCCTTGAGTCCATGTACTCTGAACAGCAAAGGGTGCACAGGGATCCACCGCAGAGGATTTGTGCACGGGTTCGGCGTATCCAGCGAGGCGAGTGAGGGGCGTTTTGTCACCTGTCGCAACACGGTGTGTGGGACCTGTGTTGTCGAAGCAATGGTGTAGGCACGTTACTGAGCGCCATGAGAGAGCCAACAGAGAGCGTCGGAGCGAGACAGGGGAAGAACTAAAGGGCAACGATGGCAAACGATGATGGATTGTGTTGCTATATGCTATATGTGGTGCACAAAAATCTCCCTTTAGCCTTGTAGTGTACCAAGGTAACTAAACCTCTGTTTCAGATATGGGGAGTGTCTGTGTCCATTCGCTAGCTGCACGGATTTGATGTTGCTATCTTATCAATCTCTCCGCTCTGCCGGTAAGGAAGAATTAGGCGGTCACGTGACAGTGAAGGAGGGAGAAGTTGTTTCTAACAGGGAGGGACTACTCCCTCTTAAAGAGTTTGGCAAGGTAGCCACTTCGCCAGGTCTGTACCTAGAATATACAGATATGTTGAAAAGGGAACCGCTCCAGCGGTTGTATAGAAGAGCTAGCGAGTGACGTGGAAGGAGGCACAGGGCACGAGTACATCGAGTAGGAGAGCAGAGACGAGGGCAAGCTGAGCGGAGCGTGGCCACAAGATTTCGAACTCATGCCAACGAGGGCGGAGAATGACGGGCGTCAGTAATGTTGTAGGGTCCAAAAACACTGGCCAAGACGAGACGGCGTCCGCCACCGAGATCCAGGCAAACCACTCAACCCCGCGAGGCTGGCAGGGGCAACACAGCTTTGAGGAGGAGTGGGTGTGGAGTGACATCACAAAGGCCGTTTTGCAGGAACTCAGTTATGGGCAAAGGGACGGGAGGGGGTGACTACACAGAGAGATAGATCCCGACATCAGCCGGACAGGGTACAGAGTTGCAGGTGCCAGGCCAGTCCTGAGACCCCCCCGTCTTTGCCTTGCCAAGCTCCTCCTTCGTGAGTGTCTCCTCGGGGCTGAAGAAGAGAATTAGATCATGATGTGAGCATGAAGAGGAACCGTTCTGTGAGTTTTCTCCTTTTCTACACTGACTTAGGTCGAAACAACTTCCCCTTGACCAGGAGAGCGAGAGAGGTTTGGAAACCTGTTGTAGGTTGATCCACCTGGCTGCAGGCAGCATTCTAGGCCCAGAAAACACTGGCTTCAGGTGACAGAATTTGATTTCCTACCTAGGATTTGGTGGTTGGAATCTCTGGGGACATTGGGGTTTCTCCTTTTTGGTTTTCCTTTTCCTCTTTCCTCCCTCCTTTCTGCTCTTCTCTTGCTTCTTTTCCCCCTTTCCCCTGCTTCCCTCCCTCTCCCAAGGAGGAGTGTGTGAGTGTGGACGAGGGGGTGCAGGTTGCTCTCATTGCGGCAGGTCCATACCAAGAGATGGGGCTGGATCTGAGAGTGGTCCCCTGTGCTGGTGACCTGGGCAGTCCTTTGGGACATCTGGTGAGACCCCTCAGCATCCCGCCCCTCAGAGTCTCAGTCCTGATTGGCCGAGCAGGGGGCTATCGACAGGGAGGAGACTCAAATCCTTTTGGTCTCTTTTCAGATCAGGCAAATAAGTCACAACTAATCCAATGGATGGGATTAATCTTGCTGCTTCTCTTCATTAATTGTCTCTTAGCAGGTCATGATTTCCTCTAATGTTCTAGGTCTTCTAAAATACTTGCTGAATAATTACTATGAACTACCGCTGGTCTGCAGATCACTTGAGAGCATTTTACTCTGATCAGTCAGTGTATGAAATTCAAGGTGTGAGAGAGAGTTTGAAAGTCAGGAGCAGTGTTTCCTGTAATTTTTATGTCCTCATGTGCGATATGAATTGTGTTGTGTGCACCACTATGGAGGTGAGGTGTGACCCATCACCTGGATACTGGTGCTCCTTCTGAAATTCATTCTGCACATGGAGGGTGTGTGGCAGGCGTCAGGCCAAAGGGTTGGGAGTGTGGGAGGGGGGTGAGGTGGGGCAGAGGTTGGGGTGCAAGGGCTGTGTCTGGTGGTGCAGTCTGTGGGGTGGGGTGGGAATGAGGTGCTCAGGGCTGGAGCAAAGGGTTGGGGTGCAGGGGTGTGAGGGCCCTGACTAGATATGCGGGCTCTAGGGTGAGGCTGGGAATGAGGGGTTTGGGGTGCAGGTTGCCCCAGGGAGAGAGGATTCCTCCCGGCTCTCTCTCACCACAGCAGATCAGGTCAGGTGAGAGGGCACCTGTCTTCTGGCCACAGCAGCTCTGGTGGGGCTGTGTTGGGCTGTGTTGGAGTTGGGGCAGGGGGAGGGAAGAGGATTTATTTTTCCTAAGTCAAAAGTGGGAAGGGAAGGAATTCTGCTTCAGTTTTTACCTTTTAAACTTAGGTCCTGTCTAACTTACAAGACGCTCTGGGAATAAGACGCCATGTCATGTGGTGACATCACAAAGAGCCGAGGGTGTGAGAACTACAGCAAGTGAGAGGGCAGGGGATTTAGAGTCAGATTGTTTCAAGTGCTGCATTGGTCAGCTGACATTTAACAGCAACGCTTAGCTAACACAATGGAGAAAGGAATTCTGTGCTAAGGATTCCCCTCCCCTTGCCAACTCCACCCCTTCCCTGGACGAGTATGCTCAGAACCTCCGAGCTCACGCGAATCATCCCACCACAGGCTGCAGCGCCCAGCCATCGAGTCAGGGGGGGCTGCTTGGTGTTCCTTTTTCCTTTCACAAAGGTTTTTGAAAGTTTTCTTGCCTTGTTCCCATGATGAGGAGCAGATGTGTTGTGGGGCAGGGAAGTCGAGTTTGGTAGTGAGGACTTGGGGAGAGCAGAGGGAGGGAGTTTATATTGTATTTGTGGAGTGAGCCCGGCTTAGTATGAGAGTGAAGGGAAGCTAAACGTGTGGTTACGGTTGGAGGCAACTGCCAGTCGTCGCGTGAGGGGTGTGTCGGGGGAAAGGCCTGGTCAAGGATGGGCCAGTTGAATTGTAGGTTGAGGAGACTGGAAAAGGAGTTGGGAAGAGCTCTTGTGTCAGAGGGCAGTGGAAAGTTGAGGGGACACTGAGGGCAAAGGGGACTGGGAGTTGTGGGGACTGTTTTACCATATTGTATTTTCCTGCTGTTTATGGACTTTTGGACACTTTTAAGGCTTGTGCCCACTTTGAGTAGGAGGATACTCATTCTTGAGTTGTCTGACCCGTTAGTCGTAATCTTGAGGTTGTGAGTCATCCCTTAGGGCGGCACTCGGAGAGGCAGAAACACTTGGTCTCTGTTAGTGAAGGAGGGACTAGACTCAATGACCTTTTCAAAGATCCCTTCCAGTTCTAGGAGATTGGTATAGTCTCTTATTATATATACATGATGGCCTGTTGTCAAACTGGAGGTCAGTGGCCAGCAAATAAACAAGTGGAATAGCTCCGTGATGCATTTTGATCCTCCCGTGATGAAGCTAGCTTATTTTAATACCAGTGTAGATGATTGTCCATAGTTGAAATTTGATATAAAAAACGAATAACAATGTACTTTTCTAGGATGTGATCTTAATAATCATTGTTAGAGATGTTAATACATTTTAATTGTGATAGAGAACTCATTGTGGACAGTGTACATTTAAGTGTTCTACACTGCCGTTTGAGTGTGCCACCACCGTGGGGCAATGTGGAGAACGCTTGGACACACTAGAAACTCTGTCAAAAATCCAAGAGTGAGTTGTTTAGTACGGTGTGTTTTGTGCTTTTCTTTGACTTCTAGGGAGAACTTTCTGTGAATGGGGGGGGGAAACCAGTGCAAAGTTTGACTTTGCACAAGAGGCAAAACTGCTATCTCAAACACAACAAATCCCGCAATTCATTCCAAGCCATTTCATGGGCAACGATGGAGCTGACTCTATCTAATGGAGACAGCTTCATTTCAGCGTTCACTGTAGTTCCTTTGCAGCCCTGCTCACAATACAGGAATTCCCACAATATACAGCATCAAGTACAGCAGCAATGGTAGATAGAAGTCCTATGTTAGACCATCCATCGCACGCCATTCTATCAAGCCCCTTCTGAGAAATTCTCTGACTATAGTCAACTTTTCTGGTGTGATAGGGACACACATAATTCATCTAAGTGGCTTTGGAAGCATTTACAAACGTAATACTGACAATATGTTGTAGACTGTTGCTGTCTCTCTATCTCTCTAATTAGAAAAAAGATACGAGATAAATCGTCGGTCTTATAAAAATGGGCTCTTCTCTCAATCGTTAAAATATTTGACGTGTCTAGAGGAAGCGAAACATCAGCTAAAGTTGTGTCCTTCCGAGGCAAAGTTGTAAGGAATGCAACACACCTCACACTCTCTGCGACTTCGACTTTATTGTTTTATTCCTCACAATAGATCGATCTCCCAAGTGCATTGTTCAAAAAACCACTCTACCTTAAGCGCACACCTTGTGAAATTATGCACAAGTGTTTCAAAGGAACCTTAAGCCACATCAACATCGTATAAGCACACATCATACCAATACCATTTCATTGGGTACCTTACTCCAGTGATGCTACTCACACCCATTAAAAAGAATCTGAAAACTGAAGCGGTTAAAGGCTCCAAGAATGATGGTTTGTTCTGACAGCATTGTTCCGCAAGGGAAACTTTGGCTCAGTTCCATTTTATTGTTAGCTCAGAGGAGCTTAAGAGGTGAAGTGGATTGATGGTGCATACAAGTTAAACTCATAATCATAGGAGCATATCTGCTACTACAGGACTCTTTTTAAATCTAGCAGACAAAGGTTTATGAGAATCCACTGGCTGGAAGTTGAAGTCAGCGAAGTGTAAGATTGCGGGTAAGATGCACCAGTTCTGTGAGGGGGGTAATGACCACAGTTCTTGTAATTGTTCCATGGTATAAAGATTACCACACTTGTCTTTAAATCAAGGCTTTGATGCTTTTCTAACTATACAAATTATGTCAAACACAAATTGTTGGATCTGGCTGCAGGAATTTCTGGGTAAACTCTATGGCCTGGTGTCATTGCAGAGGTCATGACTCAAATTATCTGTTTGTCCCTTTATCTAGCCACACCAACATTGCTACTGAAACAGCACTGTCCACGGTTAAGTTTAAAAAATATACGTAGAAATCCGCTGTTATATTGGCTGTGTTGTATTTATAGCGTTATGGAACGTCACATGCAGTGGAGGTACTGTAATTCGCAGAACAAGAGAGGCTCAGCAGGCAGGGGATCTGATATTTGGGAACGTAACAAGCTCTAAGATTATTTCTGACTAAGGCTGTAGCTGTTAGCAGGCAAATAAAGTCTGTTGTGATGGCCAGTACAACAGTGGGGGAAGAGAATAGCTTTGCCATTCCCGTTGTGTCTATGTGTGGTGTTGTTGTGCGTGTGTAGCTGATCCCATCTCTTTAAAATACAGGCCAAGGTCTCAATCACACAGCCATAGGTTGCGCTAACCCGTCAGCGCGGGCCAGTCGTTGTTCATGCCCGGCCGTGCCAGAGGCTCGTCCACTGGGTTCCCACAGGAGTAGCTGGACTCTTGAGCTATGGCCCAGTTCTCGTTGTTCTTCTCTCCGCCCATCGCGTGCTCCTCTTCCGCCCCCCCCCCAAGTGCCCCACCTCCAGCGCCCAGTCCAGAGAAGCCTGTGGAGTGGACTCGAGTAAAATCCCCCACCCACTCTATCAGCCAGGTACCAACTTTTCCACTCAGCTGTTGGTGGTCTCGTGCTCCCCATGACTCCTGACTCACCCCTTTCCTAAGTCCTCTGCCCTCACCCTCGACTTCCACTTCTTTGTTCCAATTTTCCCTGCCCAACACTTTCCACGCCCCCTCCTGCCATCCTACTTGGTACTCTCACTGCCCAAATCCCACGCCCCAAGCCCCGCCTCTTTCCCAAGCGCACCGCATTCCCCCGTCCACACGCCCTCCTCCCAGGTAGGCTTTCGCCTGCTCAAATAACGGCTGTTTCGCGGCACAGGTGGCTGCGGAGCTAAGCGTTGGAAAAACAGTCCAGCGGTCATTGGACTGCTCATGAGCCCCTTTCCCTCCTCACCTTACCCCTTACCTCCCCTCCCTTCCCCCTCCTCTGGGCTGTGGAGTGCTCTGAGCCCCTCTTCTATCCCTTCCCCATGTTGGATGCCTGAGCTCCCCAAACTCCTCTCCCCACTTGTACAGCACGCTCCCCCTTCTCCCCTCCCCCTTGCAGGGCTGGCCCAAACCACTAAACGAAACCCTCCACCTCCCCCCTCACAGGGCTAACTCGATCCTCACTGCTCAACCCCCCGCCCCCGCCCAAGCCCTGCCACTCACCCTCCCTCCAAGCTCCTTTTTGGCAAAACTGGGCATTTGTTCCGTTTGCGCTTGCCAACTGGTGATCAGTTGGCAAGAACAAATAGGACAAATGCCCGGTTTTGCCAAAAAAGTTGGGACGTCTGGGGCCAAAATGGGACGTCTGGTCGTCCTAGGCTGGGGTCCCCAAACCTTTTCAGTCGTGCTCACACACACACACCTCGGAGCCAGGGCAGGAGTGGGGCCGGGGCCCACAGTCAGAGGCTGTGAGTGAGGATGTGGCTAGGAGCAGAGTCACAGCAGGGGCAGGACTGAGGTGGGGTGAGAGCGGAGCCAGGAGTAGGGCTGGGCCCTGCCGCGCCCCACCAAACGCTCTTCCATGTCCCCCTAGTGGGGAGGCCCCACAGTTTGGGGACCCCGCCTTACGCTGTGGTAAGAGCTACCCAGGGAGTCCAGGCAGCGGTGGGGAGCTGTGAACCCTGCAACTGAGGGCAGCCCCCAGCCCATGTCCCTGTCCCCCAGTGCATGCTGCACAGGGCAGGTGGCAGGTCCAGGGCTCCCCACAGTGGCCCAGGCTCCCTGGGCAGTTATTACCATTGCCCAGCTTCTGGCCAGACCAGAGGGTGGAGCCTTGGGGGAAGGGAAGGAGCAGAGGGTGGGGTCCCATGGTGGGAGAGGGTTGTGGGGGGCCCAAATATTCTTTGTGCCCAGGGCCCCAGCATATCATAATCTGCCTCTGTACACAGCTACACCTAGTTAAGTCCAGGGAGCCGCAAAGGATCCATTTGAATTACCCCAGTAGTGCCCCACACTGGGATCTAGAAGTAGTGAGGTGTAGGAACCACCACCCAGGGATTCTCTACTGATGCTGGGGGAATCCCAGTTCTGGAAATGCCATTGTTCTGGTCCTTTTGCACCAAGGAGCTGGCTCATAATGTAAACATTGTGAAGTTCAGGTGTGTTTTTGAGAAATATCTTTGTGTGATCAGTGTTAGGTTTTTCTTTATCTAGGGCATGGTATATGGAGATGCTAAAACCAGCAATTTTAAGATTATAACTATTAACTGTAGCATTGGAAAGTCAGAGCTAAGGTTGTGTATTGCAGAGCAATCAGTCATTTGATTTGTACATTTGAGAATGAGGCGATAGCACTAGCTGAATCGAAGGTGAGTGTGTTAGAGTATTATTATCTCGGCAAGATTAAATATCATGATAGTAGGCCAGTGCTTGGAAACTGATATGTACTGGCTGTGTATGTTGTCTTCATTTTAATGCTTGAGGATTGTTTTGTTAAATGTTTTGGAGAAACTAATTCTTAAATATCTTTGTTTAGTTTGTGAGCCAGTAATTTGCGCAGAGTGTGGATTGTTAATTCTGAAAGCAATTCGTGTATTTAAAAAAATACACGTTTTAAGAATTCACCCATTTATTTTTACT
>NW_027427892.1:0-2403 GCF_003597395.2 Chelonoidis abingdonii | reverse complement strand
GCTGGTTGCCTGCCATATTTACTATTCTTTCTACACATCAGGATGGCTTGTTTCTGCAACCTCAATAAAGTGTCTTTAAAATACAGCCAGCTCTCCTGGACTCCTTTTCCCCCTCATGTTGTTCTCACAGGGGATCCTGACCATCAGTTCCCTGATGGAGTTAAGTGCCTTCTTCAGCCTGTGCATGTTTTGCAGGTGTGGTGGGGCCAGAGCAGCTTTTTAACCCCTTCCTTTCCAGTGTGGGGTTTGCATGCCCCATCACAGTGAGATATAGGATACTGGGCTAGATAGTCCTTTGTTCTATATCATTATGGCAATATTTAAATTATATTCTTAAATTAGTTTGTTACCACTGACACTATCAATACATTAGGATTTCTATACTCGAAACATGAAGCTCAGAAACGTGTATACATCTATCTTTTAGCCTTGCATGAAAATCAAGCTTCCTAGATCCTCTGTCAAGACTGTTCATAAGGACCTAATTCTTCTTTGGCTTTCAGTGAGAAGTACAGTATGCACAAGGGCAAACTACTGTTTCACTAGGCAACTCACTTCCCTGATGTATTTTTAACGAATAGCAAAATGGTCATCATACATCTCAAGCATGCTTCTAATTGTTGGCGTAAATCTGGAAACCTGTATTAATAGGGTTAGATACCTATTTTTCTGTTTTATATATTCTTAAACCTGTTTGGATTCTTGTATAATTGTATTCAGTTGTCCTCGTACTCATATTTTTTTAAAATAATGGTGATGTAGCAAAGTGAAATAAATTTATCTTGCTACAGTTGCGTTGTTGACTTCAGCAAGTCTGTTTTATTCACTCATGAGAACATACCGCAGCAAGCAACTAGAGAAAGAGTTTAGATCCACCATTGTTAGTTATTCAGTATTTTTTAAAAAAAAACATTAAGGTATGTGATGAACTGTTCTCACCCCACCCAGAAGTTCAGGAGGGAAGGCGTTAATCTGTCATTCTAATTAAACAACAGATCACAGATATCTGCCTTTAGCGTGGGGACCTGTAAAGTATCAAGGCAGAGCCAACTGTAGGCAAGCAATGAGTCACCCTAGAAAAGGGATGTGCCCTGGGAAGTCAGGGGCTGGGCACTGACTAGCTATATTTAGTCAGAGAGAAGGTGGGGTGGAAAGGAACGTGGGCAGGATGAGCTGCTCTGTACATTTGGGAGTTGGCTGAAGCAAGCAACCACTTAAATGTTATTTTAGCTAAAGAAAGCATTTATGTGCAGCACTTAAAGTGGTGGTGCACTTTTAATCCCTGTGCTGTTCTGCAATAAATTGCACAGTGGTATTGTCTAAACTGTATATTGATGTGTAGACTTTCTTTTTTTAAATGGCCTTCCCCTGACTGCCATATCCCAAGAGCATTGTGGTAATTTAAGGGTAGTGACTGCACTAAATTTTTATAGTAGGTATATTTTAATATGCTGTTTCATCTTTGCATATCTTCTCATTCTAATAGTTTTTTAATGGTGATTATGTTATATCACATAGAGATCCTTTCCTAGAGATGGATCCCAGGGCATTTTATAAATCATAGTTTCTGTATAAATTATTGGGCTAATTCTGCCTTTAGAGGCATACAAATGGACACATGCACACACTCCTGTTAAGAAATGATGTATCTTGGGGGTGGGGGGCAGAATTTGACCTTATGTACTGTCATTGAAAGGCAGTCAAGTTTTTGATGAAACATGCTAAATCTTTCCCACGCATATTGCAAAACTACACAATATCTCAATTTTAGGACAGGTAGAGAAGAATGTGATATTGAATGAAAGAGGGAATTTCAGGTAGGCAGATTATATCCATTTTGGGATTTGGCCAGAATACTGAAGTTAGCTTAATATCCTTGCCCTTCTGAAGAGTACTGTAGGATTTTTCACTACTTAATATTTTATATCTCATTTGAATGATTTTAATTCCAGCAGCATAGTGCCAGTGTACACCCTACTGAGATGTTGTTCAAAGAGAAGAGTCCAAAAAGCTTCCTACATGGCTTTCCCAAGGACTCTCATTCGATTACTTATCTGGCCATAATACAAGAAGCCAAGCTTCTCCACCCAGAAGCCCACTTAGAGCAGATCAAGGTATCCCAGGACTACATATTCAATGCCCCAAAGTTAGTTGCTACAATTTTAGTAGTTTAGTAGCTGTTACACAGATGTAACTATGACATTTTAAAGAAAAGACATGAGGTCAAAATTTGAAACAAACTTCTTAATTATGCAAGCAAAATTTGCAGAGGCATCTTTTCACAGGTAACTGAATGCACAAAATAGATGCACTTGCAAAATTTGCAGAAGTATTTAAGGAGGCTGTTAGAAAACACACTCCAAAAGAGATCAAAATGTTTCTTCGCATCACAAAATGCACAAA